>NW_003307600.1:676450-883078 GCF_000143455.1 Volvox carteri f. nagariensis | reverse complement strand
CCAAATCCGACATGCTATGGCAAAGCGTTGCAAGACGGCATGGGGACGTGTGAAACGAGGCCCCTCTCGTACTTACATTCTCACACATGACGGCGATGTACGGCGATGTACGGCGGTGGCGACGGCTCGTCGCGCCGATACATGTTGTCCTGTTGGAAGTCCTCGCCCAGGCTCGCTCAGACCGGCGGGGGGATCGGGCGGGAGGTGGGCGGGGAAATACACACACACACGCTGTTAACCAGCTAGCAGGGGACGCAACGAGCACAGACTTTGCACGGCAAAACAACATGAGCAGCTGCGCACAAAATGCAGAAACATACTAATAAGCACACAGGCGGATCGCGGGCTGTTTCGAATTCTCCATCACAATTAAAACAGTAGCATCCCCACACATACACATACGTATACGCGCGCGCAAAGCGCCGACGGCAAGACGCCGACGGCAAGGCGCCGACGGCAAGACGCCGACGGCAAGGCGCCGACGGCAAGACGCCGACGGCAAGGCGCCGACGGCAAGACGCCGACGGCAAGACGCCGACGGCGAGACGCCGACGGCAGGACGCCGACGGCAAGATGCCGACGGCAAGGCGCCGACGGCGAGATGCCGACGGCAAGGCGCCGACGGCGAGATGCCGACGGCAAGGCGCCGACGGTGAGGCGGCCGACGGCGAGACGTCCATGGCGAGACGCCGATGGCGAGACGCCGACGGCAAGACGCCGACAGCAAGGCGGCCGACGGCAGGGCGCCGACGGCAAGGCGCCGACGGCAAGACGCCGACGGCAAGGCGCCGACGGCAAGGCGCCGACGGCAAGGCGCCGACGGCGATAAGGCGACGGCGAGAGGGCGCTGGCGACCTCGCCGTCGGCGAGAAAGCGACAGCGATTGCCACAGCAAGGCCATGCTCCGGGGTGCATGTGGGCAGGCAAGTTGTGTAGCAGCAAGGAGCACAACGGGAATTAGATGGTTTCAGAGAGGTGAGTGCATCGAAAGGTTACGCCCTGATGTGCTACGATTCTCATGTTGCCCGGCACAGCCCCAACAAAGCGCCCTACAATGATCCCGCTGGGGACGACACGCCGACGTCGGGAGCATCACGTAACGACAACACGTTAAACACAAATTTAGTTTAATATATATTACGTAAAAACAATCAATAATAAACAATACATTTACTTGACAAAACATTTATATCTAATGCTTCAAGGAAATATTCATGAGAATATATTATTAATTGATTCAGGATGCAAATATAAATTATGCAGCACGTAATTTTACAAATTGACACTTACAAAATAGTTACATTGCCATGCAGCACAATACACCACACCACGGCACACGTGCTGCTAAAAGCCGGTAAGCTGGTCTAGTTTGCTGTCTTTCCTAGATGTTTGCTGATCTGCTGTTTTGCCTATCAGCTGCTGATCTGCTGTCCGGCCATGATCTGCTTCATGATGCAAACAAAATAAGACTGCACAAGCACGTCGCATGCGGCACAACCTTAAAAAACCACAACAGACAACAGCGCTTTACAACCAACTAACAAACAAGACGTGACGCCCTGCAAAATTGTACAATGACGTACATAAGGCAACGTCAACAAGGAAATGCATCGCACAGACAAGGGATGCGTTTAACTAGCGCGTGACTCACCGGAGGCACGACAAACCGTGACGTGGAAACGCCGAAAGCTGACGGCGAGGCGGTCGACGACGAGGCGGCCGACAGCGAGGCGGCCGACGGCGAGGCGGCCGACGGCGAGGCGGCCGACGGCGAGGCGGCCGACGGCGAGGCGGCCGACGGCGAGGCGGCCGACAGCGAGGCGGCCGACGGCGAGGCGGCCGACAGCGAGGCGGCCGACGGCGAGGCGGCCGACGGCGAGGCGGCCGACGGCTGTGGTGCTCGTCGCGCCGATACGTGTTGTCCTGTTGGAAGTCCTCGCCCAGGCTCACTCAGACCGGCGGCGGGAACGGGCGGGAGGTGGGCGGGGAAATACACACACACACGCTGTTAATCAGCTAGCAGGGAGACACAACGAGCACTGAATATGCAGACTTTGCACGGCAAAACGACATGGGCAGTTGCGCACAATATGCAGAAACGTACTAATACACACAGGCGGATAGCGGGCAGTTGGGAATTCTCCATCACAAGTAAAAACAGTAGCACCCCCACACATACCCACACATACGTATACATGCGTGCGCGTGCACACACACACACACACATACTCTTACACACAACTACATACATACATACATACATACATACATACATACATACATACATACATACATACATACATACATACATACATACATACATACATACATACATACATACATACATACATACATACATACATACATACATACATACATACATACATACATACATACATACATACATACATACAATTGCGCACAAATACAAGACACTGAACACCGCAACAATAACCATCGGCCGGCTTTGCAGCTTCTATCTGTGTTTGCTGAACTTATCTTTGCAGTTTGCTGCCTTTGTGCTTTTGCTGTCGTTGTCGCTGTTGCTGCTTGCCGGCACGACAGGAGAAAAACACCGCGCCACGAAACACCCACAGCACCCACACAGACGCACACACACACGCGCAAACACACACGCACACGCACACACACCCACACACACGCACACACACTCACACGCACACACCCACGCACACACCCACGCACACGCACACACACACACACGCGCAAACACACACGCACACGCACACACACACACACACGCACACACACTCACACGCACACGTACACGCACACACCCACGCACGCACACACACGCACACACACACACACGCACACACACACACGCGCAAACACACACGCACACGCACACACACACGCACACACACACGCGCACACACACGCACACGCACACGCGCGCACACACACGCACACGCACACACATGCGCACGCGCACGCGCAAGTGCACACACACACGCACACCTACAAAATAGTTACATTGTCATGCAGCACAATGCACCACACCACGGCACACGTGCTGCTAAAAGCCGGTAAGCTGGTCTAGTTTGCTGTCTTTCCTACATGTTTGCTGATCCTGCTGTCCGGCCATGACTAGCCTTGTGATATGCAAACAAAACAAAAGAAGACTGCACAAGCACGTCGCACGCGGCACAACAGCAAAACACCATAACTGACAACAGCGCTTTACAACCAAATAACGAACAAGACGTAACGCCCTGCAACATTGTACAATGACGTACTTACGGCAACGTCAACCAGGAACTGCACCGCACAGTCAAGGCATGCATTTTAGTATAACTTAGACTCACCGGAAGTACGACAACCCGTGACGTCAAAACGCCGACGGCAAGACGCCGACGGCGATCAAAATGGCATGTCTTCCACGTCGACGGTGATGCTGATGGTGAAAATGACGGTGGCGGCCCAGACCCGGCAGGTGTTGTTGCAGCGAGTGATCAGGGGATTCGGGCGGGGATGACGGGGTTGCATACACACTACGAAACGGTTTCGGATATTAACAAAACTCAAGACATGGAATCAAACGACCCTCGACCATGCCATGCCATCATGCATACCACAACAAAGATTGATGATGCAGATTGATTGGTGGTCGGCAATCCAAATCCGGCATCCCAAATCCGACATGCTATGGCAAAGCGTTGCAAGACGGCATGGGGACGTGTGAAACGAGGCCCCTCTCGTACTTACATTCTCACACATGACGGCGATGTACGGCGATGTACGGCGGTGGCGACGGCTCGTCGCGCCGATACATGTTGTCCTGTTATAAGTCCTCGCCCAGGCTCGCTCAGACCGGCGGCGGGAACGGGCGAAAGGTGGGCGGGGAAATACACACACACACACACACACACACGCTGTTAACCAGCTAGCAGGGGACGCAACGAGCACAGACTTTGCACGGCAAAACAACATAAGCAGCTGCGCACAAAATGCAGAAACATACTAATAAGCACACAGGCGGATAGCGGGCAGTTTCGAATTCTCCATCACAATTAAAACAGTAGCACCCTCACACATACACATACGTATACGCGTGCACGCATGCACACACACATACACCCTCTTGCACACACCTACATACACTTACACACGCACACGCGCGCGCGCGAGCACATCCTCGCCCACATTTGAACAAATACCTACATACCTAGATACATACATACATACAAACATACATACATACAATTGCGCACAAATACAAGCCACTGAACACCGCAACAATAACCATCGGCCGGCTTTGCAGCTTCTATCTGAGTTTGCTGACCTTATCTTTGCAGTTTGCTGCCTTTGTGCTTTTGCTGTCGTTGTCGCTGTTGCTGCTTGCCGGCACGACAGGAGAAAAACACCGCGCCACGAAACACCCACAGCAAGAAACTTTGCTCCGAACGTATGTACGACATCACTACATCACGAACGGACACAAAGTGGCACCCACGCAGTGAACATACGGGGAATGACCTTCCTGCCGTATTCCCTAAACGCCGTACCTTACCAAGGTACACAACCCAAATCCCCCTCCGTCACCAACTCGTCTATCCATTTGCAACGCGCCTTCACCCATAGAATCCAAGAACGATGGCCGACCTTGATACGACGTGTAACGGCCTCACGGCCGGAAATCTAGGCGCGTTCTAACTAGCGTACGACATGTACGGGCGACCGTGCATCCGGCGTCACTCACCAGCAGCGGAAGACGATGTGAGCTTGACTGCGTTGATTAGAAGCGTTGACAATGGGGGCCCTTGCTTCACGCCGACGCAACATCGCACTGGGGTCTTGGAGAGTTGAAATGTGGTGTACGCAGAGATTCTCGTTGCCAGGTGGAATGCGGTCGATCTGGAAGGTCTTGGGCAACTCCAATGAGCAGTCGTCTCTGTCGCGAGGAAGGTCACGGACATCGGACGAAGTGGTCATGTCTCGCCTAACGACGTGTACTTTCCTGCCAGACCGCCTAGCTTTCAGCCTTCGTAGGCTCCTTACACAGCTAAAGCACAACTGTCGGGATTACGCTCAAACGCCGCATACGCCCATATTCTTGCAGCAGAGCGCTGCACAAACACATGCCCGTCGAAAGCCCGTCGACAAAGCCCCTTATGTTTCAAAGATCCATACACAAGCTCCAGAAGCAAGCATCTCACCTCAAAAAAATGAGTTGCCGCAAGTCGCACCTTGCCCTCACAGATGAGTCAGGCAAGTCCATGTCCATGAAGCGGCGACGCTGTGCCTGAAGCAACGTCAGCAGGGGTTCAATAAATAAATGCTTGATATAACCGCGTAATAAATTAGAGCAATGGAACTGAAGTGCGGCGGCTACAGCATGAAGGTTTTGCAACGAACAGTACCTTGCAAACGTTTGCAGGGTCCACAGCAGCTTCTCAGGGCGCCGCGCAGCTGTTCAGGCTTCCTCATTTGCTGGTCATATGTAGGAAGCTAGCAGCTTTTACGGACGCACCAGAGCTGGAACAGGCCGAAAAGAAGGGCTCAAACGTTGGGTGAAAGCCTGTGATCAAATATCGGACGTTGTGCACATTTGCTAAAGGAGCTGGAAGTGCTATGCGAGGTGCCTTTTGTCAGAGGCCAGCTAGGTTGTACGGCGCAACAGCTGCAAATCCAAGTGTGTTGGTAAGGTGCAGTTCGGCGAACTCACTTTGTCGACAGTTAGCCTATTAAACTTTTATATTATAGCTGTATGTCACTGCATTATCACGTTCACCTCCGTTCCTCTGCACCTGGTTACGTCCCCCCCGGAAGCAAGATCCCTCAGTGCAAGCCTTTGCAAACAACATATCAAGCTATCATGAAGGCCGCTGCTCGATTTTTGCTTATGCGCAAAGCTGGCGATTGACGTAATCTGCTCATGGCGGAAGTGCCAAGAGCTATTGATACAGAGTTATGGATTTTGAAGTTCTTCTTTGAGTGTCTAAGATGCTTTGAGTCATGTTTCCTCACAGGAGGAACTGCGGCCCGAACAAGGGCGCCATCGAACTATCATGGAGGGCTTCCTTTGACAGGGCTAAGCCCTATACACACCTTACGGGTTCAAATCTTCCGTAAAACGGAGGCCTTAGGTGCTCCGAGGAGCAGTGCACGTATATGCGGTCAGTGGTAGGAGTGAGGAGCCCGACTATAGTTTCGCTTTATCATGAGCTGTCACAAAGGCCGCTCCAGTTCCATTGGGCCAACCTTGTGCTAAGATTCTGGAACTCAGTTGTCATGAGGCCAGGGACACTGCGCCACCGGGCCTTCATTGCCGACCTTGAGCTGGCTCTGGGGGGTGTCGCTAAGTGCTGGACGAGCAAGGTCCTAGCTTTCCTCAAGAGTTTGGGAGCCCCCAGCCGGTCTGCGTGGTGACGACCTCATAGCGCATTACGCCACCGTTAGGTTGCCAGTGGGAAGCATACTTAAAAGAGTTCGCTAGGCGGCTCGACGCCCGGTGGGAGTGCCCGGATACCCTAGGTAATCCATGCACCTTCCAAAGTGGAAGTACCGGTGTCAAGGCATGTCGCTATCTGAACTGGATAGGGGCGGCTCCGCTTAGGGGCACGCGGCATAAGTGGACGGCCCATGCTGAAGCCGCCATGCCCCAACGTTTGCATCCAGTGCTTATGCGATTGTGGTTAGGCCGTTGGGAGTTAGAGGTTAACTGGCCTGACTGCCGTGGGTGCACAGCGTGCACCTGCAGGCTTTGTGACTGCGGGGTGGTTGAAGACGAAATGTCTTTGTGGAATGCCCGGCGTACAACAGCACACAGGCTAAGTACGCACGTGACCTCGCGTTTCAAGGGCGTGATTGCACATGATCATGACCGAGGCCCCACGCCTGGCGCTAGCCAGGTTCCTCTCGAAAGTCTGGGAGACCCGGCACGTTGCTCTATGGCGCTTCATGCTCAAGTGGACGAGGGAGGACAATCATGGTCCACCACATAACCGCACAAAAAACCACCACTGTCGATACCCTGACACAGTCATCCACACAGCTCCCACTCTCAACTCAAAAAACAATAAGTGCTAATGCCGCTTGGGGCTTTGCTCTAAAACATTTGCCACCATTCCGCTTCAGTGATGTACGTGTTACAAGACGCGAAGTGAAACACTGATGATTGATGTCGATGAGTTTCAAGCAACACCGCACACGGCATGCTTTTATTTGCATTCATGTTTAAGTTACTGTCACAAAACCACGATTACTGAAAGGGCTCCATCAACGCAGCCGTACACCTGTCGTGTATGTATCGTGTACGGCCTTCATGAAGGTCCCCCGGAAGGGGTGTACGGTATGCACCAGGATCCCTTCACCCGGGGGATGATAACCCACACGACCATAAGAAAACCGTAGCTTACTGCGTTGCTGCTACTCAAGACTTGCCTTCCGCCACAAAGCCGTATAGCCAAATGCTGCGCCGTACGTTCCCCCCACCACACGTCTCGGTACAAAACAAAGATCCAATTGACAGACAAGACGGATGCACATACAGATATACAAGCCCCCGGAGGTTCCGGGATCGAGACCTGTCAGGGTTGAAAACACTTCTGATGGCGGAAGGTAAGTGTGCCCCTAGTCGGTGGACGGTGGTGACCTGGGATAAAGGGCTCTTGCGAGCTGAATAGTAATGGAGTACAGCCGCCGTCGATCTCGCAAATTCCGTTGGATGCCGGTGGTGGGTGCGGAACCTGAGCGATCCACTGAGAAGTTGGCTAGAGTGGCTGGATGAGGGTGCCCCGAAATACCGTGGAAGGCAGGGTTTCGCCAGGTAGCGGCCACGGGTGAAGGAATGACCCCCTGTCCCACACATCATATAGGCCGGCGGGAAGACAAGCGAAGCGCACTTTCACACCGCCCAGTTCTCTCGTGTCCACGCCCCGACTGTCCGGTGTCCTCGCTCGTACAACCTGCCCTGGAAACCCTTCCTGGGCCCACACATGAGGTAACTGAGTATTATAACGAACAACCGACAACTAAATTTCGTGGCATATCATCCTAAGAGAGAGAGAGAGACTTATGCCAATTTCAATCTCCTTCCCTTCCCCCCAACACACACATACACACACCTTCCCCCATGCACTCAGCAGACTGAGTGCTTGTTTAAAGCTGAGCCACTGGGGCGGACAAACTAACTGACAAACTGACTAACTACTCAGCTCATCACAGCCCTCAGCCATTTTGCGGTGCAAGTATGCATTGGGGAGCCCCCGGGAACTTCTGAAGCGGCTGTAGCTGCTGTGGCGGCAGCGATGAAGAAGACGACAGCTGCTGCTGCTCCTCGCCGCCAGATGTCACATCACCACCCGAAGTGGTGGATCCTTCCGAGCCGGTAGCTAACACACACAAAATAAGGTGAGAGATATACGCAAGGGTAACCAGGTCAGGAGTCAAAAGATCGAAATGGATTTTGTAGTAACGTGTAGATCTTTTCAGTCTGGACGCGTACAATTTTGTTTCATCCGGTTTGGAGTCATGCGCTGGAGCGATGCACCTAAAACCCAAGGGAAACCAGGTCAGACCTCAAAAGCCCGAAATGAATTTTACATCAACATGTACAATTCTCATAGACGCGAAGGTAAATGCCGACGGGACTATATCGTCAAATGGGAAGGCTTCTCTGCAACCGACAACAGTTGGAGACCGGAGAAAAATCTCCTTGGGTGGAAAAAGAGGTAAAAGGCATACGAGGTTCAGAACGGAAAAAGTTGGCACGGTAACTCCAACAGGAGAAGGCCCAACTGGAAAGCCCAAATCCGCGCAAAGCGGGAGCAATTCCCAGCCCCTTCATAGAAGTCTCGTGGCAGGGCTTTACTTGTATCTACCATTATGCAGCTGGGAAGTCCTGCCTGATCGAATTTCTTACATCAGCTTAGTAGCGCAGCCTGGCCCGTAGACATGGCCTGCAAAAACTGAGTGCCCATCCCGTCGGAGGCGCCAACCCGCCGCAAGACGCGGCTACCAGCGGGGGAAAGGGTTGTGCAGCCTAACGATCGAGTAAAGAGTACCTAAGCGAGCTGGTACATCTCTCATTTATGTATGGCGAGGAGCCAGGGGCGAGCGCGCGTTCATGTGGATGTCTTGTCCAACCTTGCTTCTATGCCCTTCCGTACGACGTTGTCGTGCAACTTTGTTTATAGTTCATTCCGACATCATGAAAAGTAATTACTTATAATTGCTACAGTAGAGACTTTCACGAACACTCATGTTAAGTTAATCGACACCCGGATACTCCGTCGAAGCTTTAAATCTGTAACACAAGTTGTTTCATTTTTAGCTCTGCATAGTGAACGACTCCTATTCAGTAATCAATCAGCGAAAATGGCGGTAAGCTCAGTCGGGTGAGACGAATTCGGCCAAACTCTTACGGCGGCCGGCCTCTGCTTGCGACGCTGCAGATGTCCCAGCAGTCAGGAATATTGCAGCAGGGAGCTACCGAGGAACGAGGAGAAAATGCTCGCATGGTGCGATACGATGCGCGGGAAATTTCAGCCATGCAACACTTTGATAGATCGCAACCTTTTCCGCAGGCGTCCTTCGTTGGTGCAGTCGCTGTTGCAGACTTAGTCAAATCGACGCTGGGGCCGAAAGGCATGGTGGGTTAGGCCCAGATCCGCGCGCAGTGCGGGGTTTCTGGAGCTTGACGCTTTTCTTCTGCACGGGTAGTAGAATATTCGTATCGACACCTTGCAATTTACTTCAGGATAAAATTCTTCAGAGCATGGGTCGGGGACAGGAGGTTACCATTACTAACGATGGCGCCACTATCCTGAAGTCAATATACGTGGACAACCCAGCTGCTAAGGTTCTTGTGGGTAAGCGTGGACAGTGTCGCTATGCGGTGTGGAGGATGTGGATTCCCTGTAGGCAAGACCTGGGCTTGAGTGGCCTTGGTTGGATACATAGGCAACCTGGGAACCTAGCTCACAGGGTGAGGTATGAACCTACGCTGAACAGGGCGCTCTCTACATTGAGGCGTCCTAATACCTACACGGCCGGCTTGCATGGGATCAGTTCCCGTAGGGAGATTCGAAACCACCGGCGGTCAGCTTGCCTGTCTTTGAGCTTACCAGACTTCAATCATCGGGTGAGGACCTTTTTCACGTTGTTTTGCCACCTGTTCACGATAAGTAGCTTTCCGTATACGCGAATCGTTGTTGATTGAACGACGAAAGCAAGGTGGTTGATTGGAGCAGCATAACGGCTTACAAGGCCACAATGTGCCCGGGGTAGCTACTGGACAGAATGGGACTGTTTCACTGCCCACTGATTCATGTCGTGCAGACATTAGCAAGGTGCAGGACGATGAGGTGGGCGATGGCACGACGAGCGTGGTCGTCTTCGCGGGCGAGCTCCTGCGGGAGGCTGAGCAGCTTGTAAACCAGAAGGTGCATCCGATGACTATCATTGCTGGTGGGTCATTCTGAAGGGGGGCCGTTCTGGGGAGAGGTTGTGATGTGGACCTGAGTGTAGAAGAAGACCTGCAGGCCTAGAAATACGGACAAGCGTTGGACAATGATGGTCACATACCATCTATTGTCTCGCATCAACAATTTTTGGTTTTAGTTTGGGTTGGGGCCCTATGAACGGCAGAGGCTTTGGTCAATGGTGTATATCGTTCTCAACATGGCCGGTGACCCATAACTGCTGTTAGGTCAACGCTTCTACCTGCATCCGCCATCTATGGGGCTCAGGGATCTGTTGCTTAACTGGCTGAATGCAGGGTATCGGGAGGCCTGCGATTGCGCTCGTTCGGTGCTTGAGTCAATCTCCTTTAACCACCAAGCGGACCCGGTTCTCTTCCGTGCGGACTTGCTCAACATTGCAAAGACCACACTCAGTTCGAAAATCCTCACAGTGGTGCGTTTGGTGTTGGGAAGTTGGATGAACGAGCTTCACGGGTTGCATGAACATCAGGACAAGGGCACATGTTTTGGTCTTTTCCCGTGACAGCAAGGGGGGGCAGCTGCTGTAAGCACGGGCTCGCAGTCCCATCGGGTTCCACCCGGTAGCAGACAGAATGCGAACGTCGACATTCTGTTCACACATGGACACGTCTTCAGCCAGGGTCTTACCTCACGTCCGGAACATTCCGGGATGTCGCCTTGGTGTTCCAGGATAAGGAGCACTTCGCGAACTTGGCCGTCGACGCAATCCTTCGTTTAAAGGTACGTAAAGGTATCTGCCGCGTGGGGCATAGTGTGATTTCCTGTTATTCAGCATCGTGATGCTGGAGGGTTGGGCGATTATGAATGAACGTATTTTGCAATGCATAATAAGGGCGTATCAATCCAACTTACGTCTGTGCAACACGGAGGCGCCTTTTTTTTAGCCTGTAGTTGGATTGGCTATAGCTTCCGTCCGTTTTTGTTTCGACTTCAGGGCAGCGGTAACCTCGAGGCTATCCATGTCATTAAGAAAACGGGCGGCACTTTGCAAGAGTCTTTCCTGGACGAGGGCTTCATCTTGGACAAGAAGATTGGCGTTGGGCAGCCCAAGC
The DNA here is from genome assembly GCF_000143455.1 of Volvox carteri f. nagariensis. Lineage (NCBI taxonomy): Eukaryota > Viridiplantae > Chlorophyta > Chlorophyceae > Chlamydomonadales > Volvocaceae > Volvox > Volvox carteri. Next base: position 871,557 of record NW_003307600.1, on the reverse strand, counting down.
GCATCGAGGATGCGCGCATCCTGGTGGCCAACACGCCAATGGACACGGACAAGATTAAAATCTATGGCGCTCGGGTGCGCGTAGACAGCATGGCCAAGGTAAGGCGCATCGCCGTATGAATATATGCAAGTTTCTGGCCGATGCCTACGTTTCAGGTTACGTTTTCGTCGGTGCGGCTCGGTCACAGAAATACCTGAGGTTATGCTGGGTCGCTATGCAATGCTTTAGCAGGGCTGTCTGGGGTCTTATTACAGGGATCGCACCACGTGTGTGCCATTCGGAGCCGTTTTGGTGTGCTGAGCGTGGCAACTTTTCATGCGCAGGTGGCGGACATCGAAGCCGCAGAGAAGGAGAAGATGCGTGCGAAAGTCCGGAAGATCATTGATCACGGCATCAACTGCTTCATCAATCGCCAGCTCATCTACAACCTTCCCGAGGAGATGTTCGCTGACGCAGGTAAGGGTTTGGACCACGCTATCAAGGAAGCCACCTATGTGTCCTATCAAAAGAGCTGCACCAATCCTACTCGGTAGATAGCCATTCCCGTGGGACTTGCGGGTGGTACGGGAGGTCAAAGTGGCCAAGGGCAGGCGGTGGCATGCAGCGAAGTTACAACGGATATGGACACGGATCAATAAGTGCAAGTGGCCTAGGGGAGAGGCAGTCGATCACAGGAAAAGTTTAGGTCGCACGCATTTCCTGTCATTAACAACTTTTTTCGCTGCTTTACATGGCAGGGGTGATGGCCATCGAGCACGCGGATTTCGACGGCATTGAGCGGCTGGCGCTGGTGTTGGGCGGGGAGATTGTGTCCACCTTCGATGACCCTGAAACTGTAAAGTTGGGCCGCTGCAAGATGATCGAGGAGATAATGATCGGCGAGGACCGGCTGATCCACTTCTCGGGTGAGGAACCGAAGGATGGAACATGTTATCCATCCGAAGTCAAGGAAACGGAAGGGCGTAATAACAATAATGTTGCCGCAACTCTCGTGCCACGTCCGCCTGTTTGTTTGCTTGTCCTTCTCATTTTATGTCCAGTTATCACCATCTGGGTGCGGCGCTATCTGATCATAACACTGGCTTGAGCAATGGCCGTATGCCCGCCAGGGGTGCAGCTACTAGCCAGCCCCGCTTGCATCGGGAGGGACATGTATAACTCTTTATTTGAATAGGCTCTGCGATGGGACTGCTGCTACCGGGCCTTGCCTGCTAGTTTCTTACGTCCGCGGCTTCGGCTGTGCAGGGGTGGCGTTGGGAGAGGCTTGCACGATTGTCCTCCGCGGCGCTTCCACCCACATCCTGGATGAAGCCGAGCGGTCCTTGCATGATGCACTCTGCGTCCTCAAGGTACGCTTTGATGGCTGCTAAGCAGGCTAAGCAATGAATATTACCTGGGCTGAGGAAGCAGGTCCAAAAACCATGTCAAAGATGTTAGCGCTTGATGCTTGTGGATAAATGTGGTAGCTGGGTTCAGGGCCATGTAGACGATTGCACAATGCTTGGGTGGGTACGTCAATTCAGCTTAACTTGCGTTGAGTTACCTTTGGAAAGTAACGACAACTCAAGGTGTAGCACGCGCACACAAAAAAAACGTCGTACTGGTTGGGATGTGGCAGGAGACTGTTGCCGATGCGCGCGTGGTGTTTGGAGGCGGCTGGCCTGAGATCCGGATGGCGAAGGCGGTGGAGGAGCTTGCAAGCCGGACGCCAGGTGGGAGGGGTTTAAGGTCGGGGATAGCTTCTGTGCCAATGAACGACATCACTAGTGGCCACCACCTAGGCACATAACATCTAGGCTTGCGGCAGACTCGAGCGGCTTTGCTAGACGCTAACCTACTATTTCTCCTGGCGAGCGCTTGAGGCATCAACAGCGGCAATAACGTGAGAACTGGCAGACGGATGCAGGGGATATCCAGCAAACGAGTGGGTATCCCATTTGCGAGCATATCAGTCCGTTCATTTGCTAGGATATGCAGCATTAGTGCGGATGTAGCGGTAGATCAATGTATACGGCTATGACCTGCAAGTCGGCACTTGGGGGCGCATGTAGGTCGTCCCGTTGATTTTGCATATTAAGCGTACACTGGCTTCGTCTGCGGATGTTTTCTTGCCTTGCTCGCACATGTCTTGCTGGAGTGTAGGAAAGGGCTTTGGGAGAGGCGATTTCGATGCTTAGGGTTGCAAGGCCAGCCAGAGCACTATGGACAAATCGTCCGAGGCGTTTGCGTGGCATGCTAAGTTCAACTATGATGGCATTTGCTTCAATGGGGTGCACAGTGGTAGATTTCCTGTATCCTTTCCATTCGGTGACGCCTCGTCCTTTTCTGGTTTCCAGTGCAACTGGGTCGCGTTTACTCCGCCTGAAATATGTTGGCCCGGCTGACAGGCAAGAAGGCGATGGCTATGGAGGCGTTCGCCCGTGCTCTGCGCGCACTACCAACCACAATTTGCGACAACGCTGGCTTGGACAGTGCGGAAATTGTGGCAAACCTCAAGGTAAATGATGAGGAATCAGAAACGATACGCATCGTATTCTTTTCGCCTGTATAACTCGTAGTCACGACGTGATTGAGGAATTTTGCTTGCCTTCCAACTCGTATACGGGCAGGATGATGGATTGTCCCCAATGACTCCTTGCTACGGCTGCTTTGCAATGCATTCCTGCAGGCTGCCCACGGCGCTGACGCAGACAGCCGCATGGGTGTTGACGTCGTCCGTGGGGAGGCCGGAGACATGGCGGAATTGGGCATCTACGAGTCTTTCCGCGTGCGCCAGCAGGTGCGCCGTGGGAACGGACTTAGCCGCCTCGTACACCTGCTCGGGATGCGTGATAAGCTGTTCGGGAGGTCTTTGCAGCAGCATAGGTATATGGGCATTGTTGGGTGTGTTCTTGCTCGGGTCGATAGCCGGTGTTTCACATAACCGTTCCATCCACGCCAACATCCTTGCATTGAGAACCTTCACCGGTCGCGGTGTAGCTCAGGTTCCGCATCCTTCCACTGGCCATCCATCCAGGTGCTGCTATCGGGGACGGAGGCTTCCGAGATTATCCTACGCGTGGACGACATTATCAAATGTGCTCCCCGAAGGCGCGGTTAAAGGGAGCCATAGTTGGTTGCTGCATTCATGGTCGCCTGGAGGCCACCAGGAGCATGCGTGCATATGCTGCTTAGGCACCATGAGCTGACTCTTGGCACCCGAGGTCAATGAACGTGCGAAGGTATTAACGAATGAGGAAGCTGTTGGTAATCTTGAGCCGCGTGCTCGATGTCCTTAACGGGCAGGTTCGTGGGCAGCATACACGCCAATAATCTTCGGGGAGGTTCCCCACAAACGTGGGCTCTCCCAACCGCGGTGGGGTTGGCGGAAGATGCCGCCACATGCCGAATTGTTCACAGAGACTCATTGTTCAAGTGGCAGCCGCAGCGTCGATCGTCGGGACAGTAATCGAAGTGATGTGCCTCGGAGATGTGGTTCTGTGTGTGTCTGGACGAAGAGCGTGATGGCCCGGATGAAATTTCACATACACACGTGCGTGGCAGGCAGGGGATGTGCAATTGTTTTTATAACCGCGACATGTGTTCCTGTGTAGCAAAGATGACAGCGCGTGCAGTAGTTTTCATTTTTAGTGCACGTCGCCACGTGCGGCCAAAGTCCGGCTTTCTGCAGGGTGCATGTTTTGGACATAATCGTCTCTTTAGATATGCAGCTTCTTGTAAAGTGCACGTGCTTGCTGCTGCAGCACACAATTGCCAATCCCCTCCGCGCAAGGCAAGCACGGGCATGTGATATACGCTACCAGAGCCATGAGTATGCGGCGTGTCGTCGTACCTGGCACAGCATAAATGTTGGCTCGGGGATATAATCGGGCAAGGGAAAGCATAGAAAGGGTAGTTGATCATTGTTGCAATGTTCCAGAAAACTGGCCAGAGATTTCGTTTTCATACGCTTGCCGTGCACTCACACGCTACCCATCAACGTACATCATTAACAGGAACCGCGTTGAGGTAACCGGTTTCTTCCCACGATTGTAATTTGAGGGAAAAGATGAAATTGGCCTCGCCTGGATGGTATGCGGCCCCTCTTGTAGAATTGAACCTATGGCGCTGGGGCTGACATGAGCAGGTAGGCTGCAGCTGTGCCATACGGGTCAGACCGTACAGTTTACAGCAGTCATTACAGCGGTTGTTTGTTTCATAGCGGTTGTTGCAAATGTGTTGCAAGGACCTGGAAATATTTGGCACATGTGTGTGTTACATCTTGAATGGCACATACCATATTGTACTGACCTGTGCTGTACGATACCGGCAGCTACTGGGGACAGGGCAGTTGCCTAGAAAATATGGATGCTCCTCTGAGTCCCCTTGAGTATTGTCTGAGGATACTCCCGTCAAGGGCTGAGGCGGCCGCCAGCGCACTACATCCAAGCCGAGCACGAAAGCAAGCACAGTTGCATGGTTTCGCCGACTGCGCTCTGTCTGAACCATGCCCTCATGCTTGCACGTGTGCATACAAGTCTACAAAATGAACATGCCTTTTGGAAGCTTCAGGTGTTGACATCTACAAGCAGGACGCCATGGCCAGATCGAGACGCCAAGCGACATGGGAAGAAAGTACGGCGATGAACACGCTCTCATCCTTACCTGCCGAAAGCCTTGGAAGATTACCAAGCGAACCTCTACGTTTTGCTTTTACAGGTGTTAGTGCAGTAGAAACAAGGTTGCGCTGATTTGCGTCACCTTTACACCCGCAAGAGTTGTGTTGTTAGGACACGGTGATTAATTGTCATCTTGTGATTCCTAAACCTTCATATTTAATATTCCAACATGACCGACGCTAATAAGGACGAGGCCAGGAAGTGTCTTGCAATTGCGCGACAGTGCATTGCACAAGACCAACTTGACAGAGCGGAAAAGTTTGCAAGTAAAGCTCAAAGGCTTTACGCAAGCGTTGAGGTCGGTCGTTAAAGGTCTTGTGACGTTGTCGAGCGATCACTAGTTAGGAAATCTGCTAAAGCTTTGTAACCTGCTGCAGGCCCAGTCTGTCCTTGAAGCTCTAGAATCAGCGAGGGCTGCCAAGCAGTCATCGTCGCACGAAGAGCCCAGTACTAGCCACACACATCACGACGAGTCCTCCGCACATGCGAACGGCTACAGCAGGCCCGGAGCAAGCGATGCTGCCAGCAGGGGGAGTGACGGGGGACCCAAATTGCCGCCAAGGGCTCACAAAGCTGCCAAGCCTAATGCACCTGTCGAAGACCCGGTACGTGTTGTGGGAGCTGTGGTCCGGGGCATTCGCCGTTCATCTACGTGACGTGGCGTATTATGAGCACTGGAGACCACTGGTGTCCTGGAATAACTTATCTTATATGCTGCTTCTATCTCCCTATCTTTTTTCCCTATCTCTAGTGGCGGTTGGTGCTTATGTGTTTCTGTTGTGTCCCGAAGCCGGGGACCCCAGCTTTTTCCAGTGGAGGCGAAATGTTCTAGTGGGGGAGTTATTGAATGGGGGCGAAGGCGGGCTCCTCGTCTGGCCGAGGCTAAAAATAATCATGAAGTATCGAAGGATGGTCGGAAAGACCGGTGGAAGACACGTGCACACCTCCTGCACTTCTAACGGTTGCACTGCACGTTGAGCCACACGTGCTGCGCATCTCACCTGCACCACAGCGCAAACTGACAATCACATTATTCACGATACCAACAGGGAACGCCAGAGCAGCGGGCGCTGGTTGCCCAGGTGCTAAAGGCCAAGGACTTGTACGAGGTTTTAGGGCTGTCGCGGGATGCCAGCGATGAAGACATTAAGAAGGCCTACCGGAAGGTGCGCTCGGGTTACATAGACGCAACCATGCAAGTGCTAGCTTACAGGGGATGTCTCGCAATTCCTGACGATGTTCGCTTCAACCCGAAGCCGTCCAGGTAGTAGCGATGTGGCCACGCGACGTGTTTCTTGGCACGTGACTGTGACGCCAGAAGGTATAGCTTCACCCGCCTTCGCTGCGAATCTCTGTTTTCCCCTTCGGTTTGGCCATTCATCCTATAGCCGGCTTCTCTATCTAAATGTCATAGCGGGGTTCAGCGTCTACTACTAGCATCCAGTAGAATCTCTTACTCATGGCCGGCACACAGACCGCTAATCTTTCTCCGTCCATCGGTCAGTTTTCACGCTCGTGGTGATTGATCCAGGGGGATTCCAGGGACCAACTTGTCGCGCTTTAGATTGGGGACGTCAGTATCCATATTCAAGTCCTGAGTTGCACGGATGGCTGCGTTTGCCGATTGCTGGCAAGGGGCAGGGTGGCGAACTGCTTGCCCCAACTGCAAAGTTTGATGCCACTTTTCATTCCGACCCCCTGTACACAGCTGGCGCTCAAGCTGCACCCCGACAAAAACAAAGCGCTTCACAGTGACGAGGCGTTCAAGCGTGTTTCGAAGGCCTTTAACTGCTTGTCAGACCCGGACAAACGAGCTTACTACGATCGGACAGGCTATGAGAGCAGCGCAGCGGTGAGTGGCTGACAGGAAGGAATGACGATGTATGGGGGACTGAATTGTACATCATCATCATCATGAGCCAATATGCTGCCAAACCTGAGGGGTGGGGATGCGGCGTCGCGCGCTCCTGCTTGGCCACATGGTTCCTTTCAACACTCCACAGATCCCTGTGGCAGGTGTTCTGAAAGCGTTTGCGTCCACCTGTTGGCGCTTGCCTTTGCGCAGGCAGCAGCGGCTGCAGCAGCACAGCGGGGCAGCGGCGCTGGTCCGGGTCCCGGCGGTGCCACCTATTACTACACTTCTGCGGAAGAGCTGGACCCCGAAGAGATTTTCAACATGTTCTTTGGGCAAGTTGACAAACCCTTTAGTCGAGGACGTAGCGCAGGATGGCTGACAGCTCCTCGTTTAGAAACATCAGTCAAACCTTCGCGAGGTTTCTGTTGCACAGGTTGATCTCGGTGGCGAGCGGCAAAGGCTTGTTAGAGGTTCATTTGAGGCTGGGATCATGTCAGAATATGATGTGCTGAACGGGGCAATCCTGAAATGATTCTGTGATAAACACTGAGTACCATTTGGGGTTGCATGACTTACTCCGCGAAACCAGCAGCAACCAAGCAGCCCGCCCAGCCATTTATGTACTTTGTCCATAATGATAGATGGACGAACTGGCAGTATTGTAGGACCTGCCAGCCGCCACTCACAGCAGTCTGACGGGCGGCCTTTCACAGGCCACGGGGCGACACCGCACCCCTTCGCACCAACACGCGCCCTCGAGTCGCACTAGGGGCCTGACTGCAAACTGTTAGTACTGACGAGCTCGCTCGGCCGCCAAGTCCGCGGTCCGGGCCGGCTGCTCAACACTCAGCAGACACAATCGCAGCTTGCCAGCCTTCAGCCTGTTGGCTTGGCGGTCTGGTGCTGCTGCACAAATACACACACACACACACACACACACGGAAACACAGCACCGTACGCACTGCCTTCGGCGCCCATTCGGGCGCCTGCTCACGCGCCCTTGGGCCCCCCCTAAAGCCTAGCTCGATACAATTCCTCAAAGCCCTCAGCACTTTTCCTCTGGCGATTGAAGTGACGCCCAGCGCTGAGCGGCAGCGCACGAACTTGACCTCGCCCAGTGCCTTGGTTAGGTTGTCAGCCACCATGTCGTCGGTGGTGCAATAGCTGAGCTTCACCTCACCGCGCGCGGCCCGTTCGCGCACGATGTGGTGGTTCAGCGTGTCGGTGGGCAGGCCATCAGGCATTATCAGGCACATTAATATAAGCCTCTGGTCCAGAAAGGGGCTGTGCTCTTCTTCGTTGACCGCACGTTGCTGCTAAGATGCATATGCTCGTTATGATTGGCTTGTTGCAATAGAATGCTGAAAACATATTTGCCATGGATGCCGTACCCGTTACTGTGCAGGGGCGCTTTCGGGTCTCCACACACTTTCCGGGCGCAGTTTGGTGGTGGACCGCGACAGGTAAGAGGCTGTTGGAAGGCGAGGTCACCAGAGCCGCAGGAGAACGCAGTGGGATTATTTTGCACTTCAGGACTGGGTAGCGTTTTGCAAAGTGCTGGCTTGCCTCATTGCACTGAACAATCCGTGCATAGGGCAATGGCGGTAGTCCTGTAGGGCGTCCGTGGCGCTTGTGCTTGTTACAGTACGCAATGGTGGCCGCGCCGGCTTTGATTGCGGCGGCCCCTTTCGATGATGCGGCAAAGGCGGGGTTCTTAAGAAGAGTGCCTAGGTCCGACGTTCAGTAATCCGAAGTGTATGTTATAATATCATCGTCTTTGTTACAATTACGCAGAGGCGGCACCATGGGCACCACCAGGGGGGTGGCGGGCAAGGGCAGGGGGCCGGGCAGGGGCCTACAGCTGGCGCACAGGAGCAGCAGCAGCGGGCGGCGATGTTTGGCCTGGTGCAGCTCTTGCCGATTGTGCTCATCTTATTCTTCACATATTTCCAAAGTGAGTTCTGGTGGCTGGTGCAGTCGCTGTTTGTTGCTGCTGTCGGAACGCAGTGTAGGTTGCAAGGACACTGAAGATGTTCCGATGGAACCTCTACTTGCGTGCGAGTGGAGGCGCCCATGTAAACTTGAGTCTCCGATGTGATTCCGAGTATGCATATAGCTTCCGACGTCGTTGAGTCTCCGTTTCTTTACCGCCACGGTGGTGTTAGGGGTTATGGATAAGTATTCTCCATAGCCAAGGCGCCGGCCTGGCGCTTTAGGCCCATGTATCGTTTCCATTTCTTGAAGCGGCAATCCTGACCTTGAACTGTCATGTTCGCCCCTATCGTACAGGCAGTCAATCCCCACCGTTTAGCCTGGCTCAGGACGCGACGTACCGAGTCCAAGTCCTGACTAAGAGGCTGTCAATTCCTTTCTACGTGAAGACAATCGCAGACCTGGAGAAGTCCTATCCATTATCAAGCGAAGCACGCTTGCGCTTGGAACGCCAGGTGCGCACGTTCCTGACTTGTGAAATTCGTGCCTTTGCATGGTGTGCATTCCGTTCTTCACTACCGGGGAAAATGATGATTCCTGCAGGTGGAGAATGCGTACTATGAGCGGCTGGAGGCACGCTGCCAACAAGAACGACTAATGCGGCACCGTGCCTGGACGTGGGGAAATCGGGAGCAGGTGCGGCAATAATTTGAACCTGGATTCGGTGCTGCTACTGTTGCTTTATCTGGCATGCTCTCACCTGTTGGACATTGAAGGATTGAGCATGTTCGTGCTTGAGCATGTTCGTGCTTGTTTTCCCTGAATGTGGCGTTATATGCAGGCGCGCTTGATGAAGCTGGAGGCGTGCGAAGAGATCGAAAAAGTCAACGAGAAGTTAGACAGTATTCGCAGGCAGCAACATGCATACTAGCCCTTCGCACGCGACAGCTTGATTTTTTCAGCCCAGCCGTTATCCCCACTCAGGTCTTCCAAAGCCCAGGCGTTACCCCCGGTGACTCGGATTGGACAAGCTACATGTGTGATAAGTGCGGAGGGCGGTTGTGACAGTTTGGTAGTCTCCACGAGCAGAAGACTTGGTGTACTGCATTATAATTGGTGCAGGGGGCTGCCGACGCGATGCTGTGAATAATCAAGGGGTGCTATTACCTTCAAAAGGTTGATGCGTGACACGGTCCTGCGGGTTGGTTTCATGTATTATTTACGCCTCTATTTACGGGCTTCTGTCGGCTGATCGGCAGAGTAGACACGATGTGTTCTAAATCTCGGTAAACGCAGCCGTTATGCCATTTAAATGTCTCGCCAGCTGCGCACCGGCTGCTTTGCTCACATAGCCATTTCTGGGCCTTGTGTTGGTGCTACGCATCGTCATCCACCAGAACGGAGCGGCGGGTGCAGTGCCATCCTAACCATTAAAGACGCTACAGCCATCGGAATTTGGGTTTATGCTCATTTACATAGCGCCGATATCCTGGAGTGTACACAAGCCGGAAGCTTTCCATTACCCTCATGCACTCTTAAGGACACAGATTTAAACACAACACAGACCACCCCGTTACAAGAAGCCACAAGCTAAACAATCTTTTGCCATCTAACAATTGCTGCGGTGGCAACGTGCTGAAGGCAAGCGTCACCCTGTCGATCATGCAGACAATGGAGAAGGCAGCAGACGCATTTAAAGCCTTGCATTAGCAGTTACACAGTGGCTACACTTGGCAAGCTGCTTCATTGTTAGGCTGGATTGCCCTCCTCCCATCCAATCCATCGGCATGTACCTGCCCGACCCCTACCATAGACCCCTACCATAGACATCACACATGTCGTCATGCTTTTAGTATACTAGCCGAAGTCCCAGATGCACAGGATGGCACTCCAATGCCTTCCCATTTACCCCTCTGCCCATCAGCGTGCATTATTATTGAAGAGCTTGTTTAGAAGCTTAGAGCTGCCAGAACCCTTGCGCCGGTTTGTTGCAGCGCTAGAGTCCGGTGGAGTGTTTCTAGGTGCCATATCCGGCACTGCTACAGGCCGCTGCTGCATACCAGCCATAGGTGGCCCAGGCACTGCCGCGGCATATCGTGGGGCTGGCATGCTGCTAGGACCCCCAACGGGTGGCCCCGCTATGCGGACGGACTGGCTGGGACGAAGGGAGTCATTGGCACCCATGTGAAGATCCCGACCGGCGTGCGGCGCGTGGCCATGGCTATGGGATGGCCGCCCCTCCATCCGCTCGATTTTGTGGAGCACTTCCTCTGAGAGGCGGACATACGCAGGTTGGGAACGTAGCAATGACATGACTCAGCGAATGCTGTGTAAGCCTTGTAAGTGTTAGCTTTGATCGTTGGACACAAGGTTCAGGCATTCCACACGCTGTCAAGTTCATACGTAATGTAAGCGGATGAGCTATGCATGAACGCACAAAAATGCCAAGTAATAGTATGACTTAAGCCATGGAAGCTCTACATTACCTGTTGTCCGCAATTTCTCCTTAAACTCCCGCTTCCAGACGTCGAACTTCTTTTTGAGCTTATACAGCTCCACGCCGGGGTCCATTTCCGGTGCCAAGACCTGCCCCTCATGCACCTCTCGGATGAACGCCACATCGTCCGGCAGCACTGAGGTTAGGGAACAAAAACAGGATAACATTGGTCCGTGGCTTGAAAACCCAAATCTAAAAGGTCCCAGCGTGAAGGAAAGCACGCATGCTTAGCCTGGTTCGTTAAGGACTTCTCCCTGCATAAAGCATACAGGAGCAACGAAGCAGCCATACAAGCGTCTCCTTGCCTACATCTCACCCTGCATGACCCGCTCCAGCTCTTCGCCTAGCTTCGCCACGTAGCGTTGGCTTGCGTTCACCGGTGCCGCTGACGCCGCAGACGTGCTAGGCATGCCGCCGTTCACGGAAGCACCACCCACAGTCGAAGAGGGGTTAGTACGCGCCTCACTGCCGACACGGGGAGAATGAGCGCCACCTACGGAGCTTGGGTCCCTTTCCAGAGACACCGGCTCGGAGGCCATGGATGGGCTGGGGGAGTTGCAAGCTCCCACCACCTGCTCCGCGATAGAGGGGTTCGCGAAGGCCGACGAACGCGGTCCAGGAGTGTTGGAAAATGGCTGACCATTGTCAGAAGACAGCGCACCTTTGATAGCCGCGTGAGATGGGACCACAACAGCGGCCTCGGCATCTGTTTCAGTGGCCACGGTAGCTGTTTCGGGAAGCCCAGGTGTTTGTGTGCCTATGGCTGTGCCGCCAATTTCCTGCGGCGTTTGTGTGCCTACGGCTACGCTGCCAACGCTTGGAAGCGGCACCGTTGGCAGCTCCATGGCAAGCAGATCGGTCTGTGTCGCGAATGTGGAGCTGGGGACACACTGCTGAACCCCCGTTGTAACCAGCTCGGTGACAGTTTGGGTAGAGAGGTGTGCGACGCTGGGGGTCTCCAGAATCCCCTGCTCCGCCTCCGTCTGTGTCGCTGAGCACACGCTCGTTGTGCTGTGCCGCGCCCCCACCGCACCGACGGCTGATGACTCTGCTGTCACCGCCACGCCGCCCTCAGCGGCACCGGTGATTGGGCTCAGCTTGTGCGAAGCCATAGACGCCATCATCGCTGCATCAACTGCAGAAACAAATTTGCCCACAGAAGGGCCATCTTCGACGGGCTGTGTAAGGGCAGCAACTTGCTTGGGCAGTGGCGGCAGGAGGTTGTCCCCGAGCATGGTGCGGCACTGTGAATGGACAAGCGGACGAGGAGAGAATACGTCACGCTGAGGAAGAGGGAACGGAAAAAGAGGGAAAGGGCGCTCCAAGCTCTTCGTAAGCGAAAAGAGATTGAATAAGGTATCGGTCTTGCTTGACGGAGCTGCGGAGCTGATTCAAGTCAAAGTATTTCCTTGGAGGTTGCCTAATTCACAGGAACCTGTTCCTTCTAAGCATCTGCGGTTTCAGTAGTCTTCTGCTAACCTTCTGGATATATGCCTGCAGTAGCCGAACTTGTTCAAGCCAGTTGACACTCTGCTCCTCGCACTTGTGCTGATAACGCTGCGTCAAGCCCCGTTCCAGCTGCAACTGCTTCTGCAGCTTGACGTTCTCCAGGTTCAGCCGCTCAACCTGCGACGACACAAGAACGACACCAATCAAGTCAACTTGGAGAAGCCAACGTAGCAACATCCCAGCGCACCCGTTGCCCTAAAGTGTAGGGTTTACTATGCAATCACGAAAGCATCCCGGTTAAACAGGGTAACAAGAGCCGCATTCCTCTCATAATGTATCACCTGAATAGCAAGCTCCTGCGCCAGCTCGAAGCGGTTGACAACTGCTGGCGTCACCACCGCTGGAGTCATGATCATCACTGGCGGCCGCTGTAGTGGTTGAGCAGCAGCTCCCCCAGAAGACGTAGTAGTAGCCGCAACTTCATTGGAAGCTTCTGGTATAACTACAGCCGTAGCTGCATGAGCTGGGACGTCGGATGCTGCACCCGGTACCGCCTTTGCCTCCAAAGGTCTCGATTCTTCTGTGGCTGCCTCTCGTGTCTGTGGGGCTTCCCGTGCCGCACGCCAGGAAGCGAGTGCCTCCTGGAGGGTGCTCATGTTCATCGCCCCTGCATTTCATGCAAAGCATCAAACACCTGAGACTTTCACAAGGCACGGCTTGTAAGATCTAACCGTTTACGTGCGTATGACTTCATGTATATGGTAGCCACCGAGTTTCGAAGGTGCGTAAACATGGTGTCAACAGGGAACCTGATGACGGCCGACGACCATACCAAAGAACCATACGGACAGAGCCCCAGAACCTGACACACTACGAGCCCCGCGTGTCCCTATGCTAAATAGCCCGAACAATAGCCACAGCAAAGGCTACCCGGCACAAGAAAACCCACGACATACCTGCATTGCAACACTCACGCCAGGCGGCCAATGCTGTCGGCACGTCCTCCATGCTGACGTGGTATTCGGCACGCAGAGCACTGAACCAGTCTGCCTCAAGCTTGCTCTTGACGCGCACTTCCTCCGCCGCCAATTCCGCCCGATCTCGTGCCTAATACGTGCAACAATTTACACCGTCATCTACTTAGTGGTTTACGCCTCTGCCCATGTTACCAGTAGCACAGAATTTGCATCATACGTAGCGATGGGCTTCATGACCAATGCCAGGCGTGCCCATGCGCAGGCCCAAAGGTCTAGGGGCAAAAGCTCATATAGATGGTCATGTGTATCATAGGTGGGTATGACACGCACAATTTGAGGGAACACCTGCCTGCATAGCGCGGGATAGCCATCGGCCAAACTTCCAGGCTCGGTAGCCCTTTGTCTGGATGGTGATCACAGCACGCTTCACACGCAGGAAGTGGGACCGAGCGGAATGCATCCGCCACGCGCTCTGGAACACCACAGCTGCTGCATGCTGTGCCGCCAGCTCCTTGTAGGCCAGCGCGGCAACCCTGGTGCGCCACAGCGCCTGTGGACATCGGAGGCGGATGTTTTTAAGGCACGGAAAGTAGCGAAACCTAGCGCACTATAAAGGTGAACAATCAGGGCGTGGAGTCAGTTTGACTTCCAAGCCTCGCACCCTTGTGCATCCATGCCCGCCATGCCTACAAGCTCCTTAATAAGCCCCGGCTCCGGGAACATGTTAATCCCACCTGCATAACAGTCGCAGCCTGCAGCGTTTTCAGGTACGACACGCGGCACATGTACATGCGCCACCACGACTGCAGCGTGAGGACGGCGGCCTGCATGCGCGCCCACCTGTTCACCGCAAGAGGTAAAACACGGAAGACCATTACGACAGCGTAAGGGCAATGTCATACACACAATAACGTCAAGTGCAGCGCATGGGGTTGTCCATGCCCGTCTGAGCCATGCAGTTTTCCGCCCGCCACGCGCGTCTCGTGACTGACTCACTGAATGGCACGGAAATGCACTGAATGGCGTGGGCTGTACACGAGTGTCCTCACAGCAACATGGAGCACATGCGTGTCTGGTCAAGCCCCAGTGCAGGATTACTCTCCCTAATACATCTGTCCAGCAGGTAAACCTACCAGCGCTTCATTTAAGGAAAATTTCTCTGCGTCCTCGCCTACGCCCTTGCCCCAGCGGCCTATCCTAATGCAAAATAAAAGGGCGCTTGTGCTCGTGCCCGCAGCCTACCTGTCTTCCACGAGGCCTAGCACGCCGGGTCGGAAGAACACTTTTGTATGGCCCAGCTGGTACTGTCCGACACGGAGGCCGAACCGCTCCAGCAAGGTCAAGCACACCTGTCAAAGGATTAGCCGCGTTTGCCCGTTATAATCGCCTGCCGGGAAAAGGATCTGCTAGTTGTGCGAGCGAAGCAGACGCTGTGATTGCCAAAAGGTACGTGTTGAAGCAAACTAGAAGCACCGCCAAGAAAGAAGCCATTGGGGGGAGAGGAGGACACGCAACCAGGCGATCCTAAGGACGAGAAAGGGGCGTGCTACCAGAAGCAGGCTGATCCCGGACAACCATACCCTGACCCCAGCTTCTAACGCGAGCTATCATATGACTTCATATATTCGTGAGTTTCACCTGCCGACTGCCGGCTGAACCTTGTTGCTGCTGCAGCAGCCGCTGCTCCTCAGGGGGCAGCAGCTGACTATATCGAGATGCGAACTCCTCAAGTCGATAGCGTGTGGGAAAGCCCGCTGCGGATACACGTGCAACCTCCAACACGCCACAGCACCTGGGCGAGCAGGGCAATAACACGGCCCACTGAAAGCATTTCCATGGGGTTACGTGGAACGCTGGCACGTAGAGGACTCCTTGTCTCTTGATGTGCGCAAGCCACTTCGCGTGCAATCTTCAGGGAATTAGTGACGGATGCTTTCCTTCTGTGTGTGTGTGTGTGTTACATGGTCGTGGGTGCGTTCCCCGTACCTGCAAACCAACCAAATACGAGCCGAGGGCTCAAGGGCTGCCAGATCGCCTATAAGCACCATCCTACCTCACACTTCAGACAAAGCAAGTGATCCTTCTGCAATATCATGTGTCTTGCCGTGCATATTTGTTGCCATGCATAGGTAATAAAAATTCCACTGTCACTGCATGCAAAGGTCTGCTGACGGGATTTAGTAGGACCCACAGCACGTACCGTAGCTGGTGCAGAGTTGCGACCGAGTCCATAGTGTTGGGAAGGAGCTTCGCGTTCGGCTTAATGCAGCGGACAAAGTGCAGGCCAGTGGTATCTAGCTCAAACACCAGCTCTCGCAGCTGCTGCCCAAAGCGCGTGATCACCTGCACGGGCCAGAGGTCCACCGCATGAATTTCGACCTATTTTTTCAAGGCTTCCTACGCCGTGGAGGGCTCCCCATCGTAATATATGGCCCTGGCCATGCACGAATAAGAAGAACAAGCAGCGACCGGGCTTGCTTCCACATAACGCGGGCTTTGGTAGGAAACGCAACAGGCGCGCAAAGACTCCGCTCAGCTGATTTACTCCCTACACAGCATGCACTTACTGTCTGCCCCTTCTTGGTGCTGCGTTCCGCCTCCTCCTGGATGCTGGCCCCCAACTCCGCCATGAGAGGTTTAGAGCTGCCTGACATAAGCTGGACCAAGTCTATAGGCACAAGGGCAGCGAGAAAGAAGGACACGTGACATCTTTCCAAAGATGCGCTGCCAAAACGAAAGCCCCAGCATGGACGGTGTCCATAGTGCATTAAAAGCATAATCCTTTCCGCGAGTCATTATAAATGCAATGCACACACTAACACCCAATATCCACCCTGCAGCAATTGTCATACCCGCGCTCAGCGTGTCCTTATTCTTGTCCAGGAGGCCTGTGGTGTCATACTGTACAGCGCCGGCGTAGTGCCGGATAATAAAGCTTCCGGGCACACGAGGATTTGTACCAAAATGCGAGCGGGAGCTCAGCGCCTCGAGCAGCTGCATGTGCAGCGTTGCGTCCGTAGCTCGCGGAAACTTGCACTGCGAGTCAAGCACCGCCAGCATGCCCAGACCCTGCGAAGGAGCCAGCCAGCTGGGCGGAGTGAATGCAACCCAGACCCACTTACCAAAGCCGGCATTCAGCCAATATAGACAGACGCAACGAGGGAACGGCGAGAAAAGCAGGGAAGCTAGAACGCTCAAAAATAACGAACTGGGCAACACGGTCGATACGCATGGTGAAGGGATTGCCCCCATTAGAGCACATTTCCAGGTCACGCCTGCTAAGGTACGAAATGCTCGCTGGCTGCTACAAAAAACCGGCTAGGTACGGCTATGCTGCAATGCTGCGCTTTGGATAACTTTGACCGATGTTGCATCGCGTACCTTGGGCGGCATGAGCTCGAAGATGTCCACGCAATCCTGGTTGTCGATGAACTCCACCTTCGTCCAGTCCACCCCCTCGCTCTCATACTCGGTTTGCTCCAGCTTGAAGAGGTGGTGCGTGAACTTCGTGGAGAAGTTGGGAAAGAATGGGCAACAGGTTGGCAATGAGGGCGACGTCATCCACAAAGCACGTGTCAAACGGCACCTCAGCCCCCCTATCGATTACGTCAGCCGGGGCTGCAAAATACGATACCGCACCGTGTGCATGATAAATCTCTCCGCTTACCTGCTGCTGCAGCCGCTCGTTGGCGTAGTTAATGCACAGCTGCTCGAAGCTGTTGCGGTCAAACTGCTCAAAGCCGTAGATGTCCAGGATGGCGATGTACAGCCCGGACGTGCTCTTCCCTGCGGCGAGGTCAAGAAGCCATTCACCATGGTTCATAGCTTCGACCTGGTACCCCGACGTATGGATACAGGCATTATTACCTACCGGAGCTCAGGCGCGCATTAATCCGCGCGACCACCCAGTTGAAAATGGCTGCGTAAATCGCCTTCGCGAGGGAGTTTCGTGCCTCCAGCGCGTCCCCGACCTGTGTGTTACGGCGTCACATCGACTCGCAAGATATCAGTCTATAGGTTCCGGCTTGCTCCGTCCAACCCAGCAGCTTGTTGTAGCTCAGCTCCGGTCAGGAATCTAGAGTTGCTAAGACATCGAATTTTGAATCTTCCAAGCTCGCGCACATGCAAGCACCCAGTCCAAAGGTAAGAACCTATCGTAAAGCCACCTGAAGCTGAACGCACCTTCAGCAGCTTGATCACCACTTCCCCGGGTGCAACAATGCGCCGGGTCGTTAGCGCCGTGATGAGCGCCTCTTGCGACCAACCAAGCAGTGTTGCGGCGTTCCCCAGGGCGGGCGTCTGCCGAACCTGCACAGAAGTCATAGCCCCACGTTCTATGGAGCTGTTCACTGCAACTCGCGATGCTGGGATGGATTCCGGAGGGGCAGTGAAAGCCCTGATAATATTTAAAAAATCTCAATTGTAATCCAGAGGACTGAGCCCGCAGCCCGCGCGGCCTGTAGCTGTCATCACCGGGTGCGTTCAGAGCTGTTAGGTGCATCCCCAGAAGAGCTGCGAAGCCCCGTGTACCGGCATCCTTTGCTTATTTTCCAATTTCGTCCATCTGATCCAAATCCAATAGGATTCCATAGGGTTTAGGCTGCTGAGCTCTTTCCTCCCGTAACCCTCGTTTGACATGCATTTCCTGCGCACCGCCGCGCCTTGTCCACGCTTGCGGCACGGACCCTCTTCTATGGCACGTTGAAGAGGAAGCACATCCGCCCACCTTGGTGCTATCCCCAGTGCCGCTCTCCTCAAACTCGATATTCCCCAGCCACAACAACCCGCTGAGAAGCTTGAACAGCATCGCCTGCGTCTCCTTGTCCACCCCAATGTCCTCCAGTGCTCGGCGTACCACACGGAACTCCTCGGCATCATCGACTCCCGCGATATCATAGCAGCCACTCTGGTGGCAGGAAGGGGAGAATACATGAAGCCCGTCAGCTCGATAACTGTCACATAACTGTTTTCGCTACCAAAATGCACGGCCTCATCCTTGCCCGGCAGAACTTCCACACAAATGGAAAAGCGCCCGTGGGTTGCCTGGGAGCCCCCGGTTTGCACTGGGCTGTGGTCCAGTGCCAGATTGTCCGAGTCGGTTCGAGCTAAGTCGGGTGCAAGCGTAAACCCAATCAGATAACAACAAATAAACCCTCGCAGCAGAAACGGCCATGCAAGTCACTGGCAAAGTGCTTGTGCTCACCCTGGAGGGTTGCGTACCTGCGCGAGGAAGTGAAAGTCCTGCGGCTTCGGGGGCAACATAAACGCCCGTCGCTCCTCGTCCGTGACTCCTCGTACTAACTGGTAAAATATGTGGAAAGAACGCTCTCCCTTCAACTGCAACATGCAGACAAGGACAATTGGGATGTGTCTCAACCAGTATGCTGGTACACTTGTAAAGCACAGAAATGCCGTCTTTCACTTACGCAAAATTATGAGGTGGCTCAAGCATGCTGGGCTGCATCATCCCCTTCCCCGCAAGCCTTGAGGGGCCCGGAACCGTTCCTCCCAACATCTCACGCCCTTCCCCAAGGACCATCCCGCACCTGCAAAACCACCCTGCTCTTCTCCAGGAGATATGTCTTAATCGTGGCGCCGCAGATGTGATGGCTGCCATTGAAATGGATTTGAATGAGCTTTCCGAACCGTGAGCTGTTGTGATTCCGCAACGTCTTTGCGTTCCCGAACGCCTCAAGTACAGGGTTGGTCTACAGGGCAGCAGAGAGGAAACCGCAGACCGTCAGGCGGTCTAGGATCAAGGCGCCATGTCGAGCATCTTGTTACCTCACCTCAAGGACCTGGTCCTCGACGCCCGTTCCACCCGCTAGCGTTGCGAAGTACTGCATTGCCTTTTTGGTTGTCTCCGTCTTCCCTACATGCAGTCGCCGTCAAAACACGTGCTGTTAGCCCGAGTCGGCCTGATTGGTGCTACGCTGAAGCTGTGTAAGGCTTTGCTAGGCGACGTTCACGCCGAGACTGCGACTTCCTGTCGCACACATGGGACCGGCTGGGGATCTTCAAGGTCCATTTGGGCATGCCGATATCGTGCCCATGCTGGGCTGCAGTTCATGAGGTCACTCCCTCGTAAAAATTAGTGCCATATCTGGAGTGACGAGTCCAAGCCCCGCGCAACAAATACCTGCGCCGCTTTCTCCGCTAACGACGAGGCTTTGGCTGCACTTGTTCCGAAGCATTTGGCGAAATGCCGCCGCGGCCACCATATAAATGTGCGGGGGAAGCGTCGTCACCGATTCTCGCGCCGCCTCTGCGATGGCACACAAAGCAAATCTACAATCGTGAGAACGAGAGAGCTGTTCATGTGCCGTCCCAAATCCATTATGCTATTCCTTGAAACCGTAATACCCTCCACACGGAAAGATTTGCACGCGACAATCCATAGTAAGGGTCCGCCGAGTCCTGCCACAAGGCGTAGTTCATTGGGGTTGTGGCCACAAAGTTGCACCAAGCCTTGACCAAGACTGCGCGCTCACGTTTGTATTCGGCGGCTATTTCCGGAGTGTACAGAGGGAGCGGCTTGCACGGGTTGAGGGCGATTAACACGGGTCCGGCCCACGTGTATATGTGGTCGAGGTTATACCTGTAACATGGCAGCAGGGTGCAATTCCCCAACAGAAGCAGGCAGGCGCTGGGAATAAATGGAAACTAGTTGCTGCAGGTTTGCACAGGAATAAGACTTCCCCCGTGACGCTATCAGAGGATACTCCATCACCTCCGTGGACAACAGTCACGGTTACGGTGGCCGTAACAAAGGTAGGCCAAATACCCTGTTCTCCGAGCCAGCTGTATACATGCCCAGGATCCACATCGTGCTGCTTATGCTCATGATGTCAAGTACAAGTGCGCTCTCAGCCATGCAAGCACTGATCAGCAGTAGCCCACCTGTGCCCCAGGTTGTACAGTATTCCAGGCTCGTTCAAGTAAGACAGCTGCACCACATCCGGTATGCCATCCTGCAACACCGGATTTGCTGGCACAACGAGCTCGGCGCCCACGGTCAGCGTTGCTGCTCCAACTTGAATAGATACGGTTCCATTATCGGGGACCGCCAGCAGCTCGCCTTGCTGCCAGCTTGTTACATCCTTACGATAGAAAACCTTTGCGCCACGGCCTAGGCCCCGAAGCGCTTCCATTTTGGTCCTAACTAATCAAGAGCATAAGCAGCTTCAGGAATCATGAGCATAGAAATCATCTCAGCTTGTGACCATGAAGAGGTTCTGTATAAACATGTCTTAGCCAAAGCACACTTCTCAGGGCAACTAACGACTTTCCAGTTGCAGTCAATCAAAGACAGTTCCATAGAGAAAATAATACACGCTATTATCAAATGATCTTTCGCCGCGAGAGACAGATCAGAAGGCTGGTTGCCGACGATATCGCGGGTCTGTACGGCAGGTTCCACTTCAGGGCTATTGCGCTTACAAGCTCAGCACACGCCATGACCGGCTAGTATTAGGAAGCGATGAGCATTACCACCTGGGGTGCTACATGCCTGTTATGCCTAGATCAGCGATACATCTGACTCTCAGCCGTTGCACGCCCTGCGTGGAGTGGGGAGCAGCCCTTCACCGCTGCAAAGCGTAGCTGAATTTCCAAGGCTGTAATTTCGGTCGCGCGAAGTGTGCACGACAGGGGCATTCTGGCTCCAGCAGTAGCGTGATGGGACCCGGTGGGGCCAGTCGGGTCCTTTCTCATCATAGCTGCCATACGTACGTCGGGGGAGATGCATGCAGCTGGGACCTGATCCATAAACTGAGGTAAAGATTTGGGTGTCAATGCCACGATCGCTGATCGCCGGCCACGATGTGCAGTACTGCACATGGGACCTTAAACAAGCCATACGAAACGCGAAGGCTTTAGTCGAGCCTTTTTATACGCCCTACATCCAGTGCAGATGGTAGTAGGTGTGATCCCTGTCGTGGCACATGGGTAATACGCGCACCCTTAAGCCACTTGCCTGACCTTGCGCGAAGCTCGCGAAATTCCCGAACACATAGCACGCATGTTCACCCGAACCTTTCTAGCTGCATCACATGTGCGTTGTTTCTTTAACAGCATGTTAGTTGTACCAGAACTGCTGTACAGGCAGTACATACGGAACAATTTGCAGAATTCTTTTCCTAGAGAGATGCAGCTGGTACTAAATTTCATCAACGGAAGTATGTACCTGTAATCTTATTACTTCTATGTAAGCCTATCTATCAGATTACTGATTCAGGAAACGCTCCTTCTTAGACACGATACTGGATCGCCCCACATCGTTTCCCATGACGTTGTTGGTGATACATATTAATTTGATGGGTGTTTAATAGAATCTATTAACTGCCGTGCCCAAGGACCTTGCAAGGCAGCGTGTTCACGCTACGATATGAAAACTTAGCGCTTTGCTGACACTGCCGATGGAGGGAGACGAGGTGTCTCTTTTGGAGGATGTGACGACTAGCGAAGCTTTTAAGGCGAGTTCACCCATATGCCTTGTTGAGCAGTCCCCTGTTGCCTCATATGAAATTTGTCGCAATCTATAGGTTTTAAATGACCTGCTAGCTTCGGGCGAAATTAGAGCGGAGCAGGCAGACAGTGCAAAAGCAAAGTACACCCAGCTCCATGGCGCGCTGGTCAAGGCATTGCAGGTGAGCTTCAACGGCGCGCTTTATAAATATGAACGCTGTTCTGGGCTGATAGCGAGTCGTTACCACCCTCGCCCTTCCCCACGCAGACGGAGAAGGACCTGCTCCTGCAGGCCAAGGCGCTTAAGCGACAGAAAGAGGTATCGCACTGAAGCTCGTGGGCAATCGTAAATTCCCCGCTGGCACCAGGAAACACGAGTGCGAAGTGTAGAATGGCATGGGGCGTCTCAACATGATGCACCGTTTGGGCTTTCCCTGGCACCCCCCTTCTCCCTACAGGACCAGGATACCGCATTAGCCGGGGTTGGCGGCCTTCCGGGGCTCGGTGTGGGAGCAGATGACATCGATCAGCTGCGTGAGGATGTGGAGGCGGCCCTTAGCGAAGCAGCACTTGCGCAGGAGCGGCAGCAATTGTTGCAGTTGGAGGTGCGAGGAGGACCAATGGACCGGGGCTGACGCATTGGGTTGGACCAACCGTTAAGGTTATTCCATGGTTATCCTCCTTTTCCACAGTTTTCGTCGTGACCCCACAGGGCACAGGCATATGGCACGATACGGCGCCCTACATCCCACATGGCTAGGGCACGTTATGACGCACTTCCTGGGCGTCAGCTGCTTGGAAGGATGCTGAGAAAAGCACATCCGCGCATACCTGCTTCCTCTGGCATCACGCATCAGAACTTGTGTAGCAGGGATAAGGTTGCTCGCGCCACGTGTCCGGGATCGCTAGGGTTGTGGACACCATCGTCGGACAGTCCATGAGGTTGATGTCGGCATGGCCATGCATAAAGGAGTACGGCCTAAGCCAGCACGTAACGCAGCGCATTTCGCATGAGCACCACGGGTAGAGGACTCCACTGGGCGTGCTGTCAAAGTCATGTCGCGGCATGTGGTAGCAGCGCCAGGTTGTCAACAGCAATGGGGAAAAGGACAACGGGCATGCCTGGCAACAGGCCTGTGAGTCATATTGCACACAGGGAGCGCCAGCTATAGATGGAATCCACAGCTCTGAATGGTATTATACCGGTAGCAGCAGCATCGGCAGGACTTTCGCCGTACTGGCGCGGGTGCGGCTGTCTACCTAGCAGTCCGCTGTCCTATACCCTTGCCACTCCTTTATGGGCCTCCTGGAACCACCGCTGGCAACCTCTTGAAGCAGACGCGTAATGCAGTTACCTGTTGTAGCTTGTGGAGCATTTGGTTTGTGGAGATGTCCTCATGTTTGCGTCCGGTGTCCGAACAGGTCACCGACTTGCAGCGGCAGCGCAACGAACTGGGCGCTCGTATGGAGGAGCTGGCGGCGGAGCATGCGGCAGCGTTGCAGCCCCTGATTAACCAGGCTCGCGGCGAAGCAGCGGCACTGACGGATGAACTGGACGAGGAGCGGCGGCGGGTGGAGGCTGCCAGGCAGGAGCTGGACGATGCCAGGTGAGGACGGCAGTCCTTGAACATCGCAGGCACCTCATCTGGGAACACGAGGTTGCTAGTCCCTGCGTCCGGAGCTTAGCTGTCAACGAAGCAAAACTCCGCGTCCGTCGTTTACATGATGTGGCATGTAGAAACACCAGCACACCCGGGCAACAGCAAGGTCATGTTCGCTGTACGGCATGCGCTGGGCGGGGAGGCGTGGCGGTGGTGCGGGTAGAAAGCGAACAGTTTAGTGGGAAATACAGTGTTCATATCAGGCCTGTTCTTATTGTTGTTGTTGACCCATAAAGGGTTGCGGCAAATGGATGTGTACTATGAAGCTTTGCAGCCGCGGGTTCCATGTAACCATTCCATACCACGTCATGCCGCACGTTAGATATCAGGGATATTTCACTGAGCTGACAGCACCCGCGACACCGGAGAGGCTCAACCGACCCCACGGATCTTGATTAAGTGAATCCAATGTCCCGGTGGGCGAATGGGAAGCAGCATGAACAGGCGACATTTGCTGCGTAACAGGCACACAGTTGGTCTGGCGCTCCTCAAGGAACGGACTTGCCGTCGCCCTTCAATACTTCATGGACCTATGCGGTGCATCTGTGCTCTGCTGTACGGAAGTGAATATTTCTTATACTTGCGGAGGTCCAACAGTCTCGGCGCTTCGAACACAAGCTTTTGCCGTCGCTTTGGTCACTCCAGTACACTACCCTTCATGGTCATTTGCTGTGTCTCCGATGTCAACGGATTCTTCCATTGCCACCGCCCTTTAGGACTCGGTTGGCCTCCGTGCAAGCCGACATCGCATCCCTTTCCGAGGCGAAGGCGGTGGAGCGGGCCAACCTCGTCAAGATTGACCCGCTGCCTGACAAGGCGCGGCGCCAGGCGGACGCGGTTGGGTCTATACTGAAGAGTGTACAGGTTGGTGGGCATGGAACTATTGCGTCTGAGGCTTTGGGGATTCAAAACGGAATAACATTACCGCACCGAAAGAACAGCAAGATGTACCATAACTTGAGGAACGCATGTGGCCAAGTATGTCAGCCAGGGAATTTCTGGTCTCTCTTCAGAATGGCCTTGAGGGTAGCGGCGGTGAGGCGCTGCGGGGTTTCAGGATTGCCAGAAGTGCAATATGAGGACTCGGGAATGTGCGGCTTGTGGTGTGCCCTCCACCTGATGTGCAACGCTTCTTTGGCCCAGCTCCATGGGTTGCGCTGCTTGCATCCTGGGCTTGTCGAACTGGTGCCCTCGTCTGTCCTGAGGCGTATTGGCAGGGATGACGTCTTCGCTTGAGCTTGAGGTTTAGGAACTTGCTGCGCCTAACACCCGCAGGGTCAGCTGGACAGTATGAACGCACGCCTGGCGGAGCATGAAGCTCAATATCGGACTGCAGCGGCCCGCGAGCGCGAACTGCAGGAAGATCACAGCAAGATGCTCGTCTCGCTGGATCGGGGGAGAGTGCAGGTGAGGAGGAAGCTGGGGATTCAGGAAGGTTCGTGCCACAGGAAGTTGCCGCGGCACGCCAGAAGGGAAGTGTAAGGGCAAGCACCCGGACTGGAAAACCCGGGTAAAGGGGCCGCGGAATTGTCTTGATCCCATCCTGTCGGCTAGGCCAATGACAGCATGTCTCAAATCTGATACCGAGTGCGGAAGCTGGTAGAGACACTAAAACCCTAAAACCCTGGTAGAAACACTTAACTGAGCCTGCATTGTTTCACCGCGATCTATGGGTTTGCTCTGGTTTGCTCTGAGCAGGTTGAGGCCAAGGCGCGGCATGCGGATGACATCCGAAAGGACGTGGAGCTTGCGTCCATAGAGGCAGACAAGATTCTTACGGACCAGGTGGAGCTGGATCTGCGGATAAAGGTGGGTTGGGCGTTTGGTGAAAAGCTGAGAACGGTATCTGCATGCAATTGCGTGTTGTTCTCACAGTCCAATGAAGTCCATTTCTTTCCGTAGAACTGGTACGTGCAGCGGAAAGATCTGACAGGATTCATGTTTGCCCGACGAACCGTGTCAACCGGTTGGTCAGGCAAAGGAATCCAAAAGTGCATACAAGTGTGACCTGCTTCCCACCATTCCATGCGCCGCTTGAAGTCCATTCCTTGGGAAAGTGGAAGCGCCGTTTCTTTGGTGTTTGCGCCTAGTGCATGTCGCACTGGTATGTGAGGGCTTCTTATTGGCGAATCACCTTCCAATATGTGCGACTCCTTGTCCTTCGGCACGACCGGTCACCCCTGCCCTACGTGCAGAACTTGGTGGTTGAGCTGAAGGCTGAAAGCGACCATCTGAACCGGCGGCAGCGCGAAAAGGAGCTGATGCTGCGGCAGTATCGCCTCACGGAGCAGCAGCTCAAGGACGCGCGTGACATGCTGCCCAACCTGAAGTTCCAGGTAAGGAGCTGAGGATCCTGTCCAGGGCTGCCGGTTCGCAGTTTGGTACGGGGCTAGAGCGGAACGCTTGACTGGGCTGTGGGCATGGGATACGGAACCATGCGAACCGTGGATGCGAAGACCGAAGATAAGCTTGGTGGCATCATCGACAGCCTGCACCGTCCGCACGGCTCGTCTGACCCTGTCGGGCTTCGCAGTACCTCACAGGCCATATGCCGTCCTGTGCAAAAGTCTGTCGCTGTGTGCCCGGGCTGGAGGTGTATGCGCATGTCGCATATAAGCCCCTCGCAGCCGGCCCTCTTCCTCAACGCTTCCTAAACAACCAGAAGACCTTCTGCTCAGCACCGGCGCTAATTTGATGCCACCGTTCTGCCTTGGTACAGGTGGAACAGCTGCATCGTGATGTGAATACGCTGGAGGCCCGCCGTAAGTCTCAGTCCCGGGAGTTGCAGGAGATAAAACGAGAACTGGACATCCAAATGGCCGCGTTCTTGCACGAGGAGGCGGACGGCAAGGGCAAGGTGGCACTGTTCCAGCTGACGTTCAAGGAGGTAGGCGAGGGAGGGGGTTACTGGGGTGCGGAGCCATGTGAGGGAGAACATCACGCGTATGTAAGCGGGTGGCTGCATCACAGAGGCTTTCCGTTCGCTGCGCGTTGTTTTACAATCAGTTTGCATTGCGTGCATGGAAGGGTTGCATCAGGCCCGTACATGCCCGATTCGAGTTGGCGCCTCAAGGGCTGCACCAGCAAAGAGGCACTTATGCAGGATCGCATAACGCAAAAATTGAAAGGGGAAGAAAACCTCAGGAAAGAAAGGAAAAAGGCCACACGTTGGCGGGAAATCTCCTTCCCTCCGTCCCTCCTTCATGCTGTTGCTGATCCGACTGAAACCTGCGTTGTCACGTATCGTTCAACGGACACTGTTAACGCGCATGCCTTTCATCCTTGATTTGTGGAGCATAATACGGCATGAGAAAAATCGTTTCTCACTGGGAACGTGTTGCCTTCAAGTACGCGCCCTGTTCGCCGCTAGAGCACAGCGACAGAGCCTTCAACCGCATATCTTTCCTGTCTGCCACCCATGCTATACCACTTATCTACTGGCATGTGACAGCGCCTGGATGGGATCGTCGCCTCCAAACGGGAGGCCCATCCAATGCTTATATTTCGCCATCTCAGCACCGGGGGCTGGTTCCTGTCTCCTGAAAAAAGGGAAAAAAACTCCGTAGAAAAAACCCTTCGTAAGGGTGCTTAAGGCGCTCGTGATCCCCCCTGCTTACCGACGCTCCTACACTGTTGCCGTGATTGCGGCGCGGAGGGCTGTCTAATCCGTAGCCAGTCGCCGCGTGCCGCATGCGTGATAGCTCCCTGTGGAATTCTGTGCCACATGTCAAAGTCGAAATGATATAGACAGCGCAACACCTTGACACCCATACCTCCCCATCGGGGTTAGTGGGAGCAGTTGGCGAGGGCATGCAACAGTCGGTTTAGGAAGTTGCTTGCAAAGTTGAGACCACGGGCTGGCATGTTCTTGGTCCTTAGCAAAATGAGAAGTCGATAACAGCGTCAATGGATGACGGCAGGACCCTCCCTGTCTAAGCGTTGCAAAAGTGGGCCCCCGGCTGGGGGCATATCTGCAGGATAGCTGCTGCCTGTTTTCCATGATCAGGTCCTGCTGCGCCGCTTGCCCGTGAACCCTCCTCACGTCCGGGCCAGTTGGCTGACCTTTCCTCCGGTCCTCATTCCCCGCCCTCAGGTGGCGCTGTTGGAGTCGGAGCTGGCGGCCCTGAAGCGGGAAGAGGCCGAACGGGAGATGATCCTGCGGGATCTGGGCAGCCAAAGGGACAGGTGCGCATGGGCAACGGATGGAGGGGGTCAGCCGAGGGATGCAGTGTTTTGGGACGCAGGGAAGTCCGGCAGGTTTGGGATGCAGATGGGAGCACATGATGGGGAAGAAAGTGGGAGTTCGCCTCGCACCCAGCTTTTCCATCTGAATCTTTATTCTTGCAGGGAAATGCTTAGCCCAATCCTTTTTCCGTTTTTCCAGGATTGCGCTGTCTATTGCTCAGCGGCTCAGAAAGGTGAAGGACGTGCAGATGACGAGTCGCATCAAGGAGGTTGAACTGGCAGAGCTGAAGAAGATCCGGAAAGAGGTCAGGCGGGCGGGTGGGCGTCTGGTTGCGCAGGGCGGTTGTGGTGGCAGCCGGAAGGGTGGCCTATACGTGCCACCGTCATTCCTCGCTTTGCGAGGAAGACTCGGGCGGAGTCATGTGTTAAGCCGTGACACGGTGCTGTGCGCAATCTGCGGTCACCCCTCCCGGGCTCGCCAGCCAGCGCTCCTGTATGTCAGTCTGTATGTACCCTTCTCCGTGGGGACACTAATCACTCATCTCTCGTCTCGTTCCCTTTCCTGGATCATCCTCAGGTCGGGCGCCGGATTAGGGACTTCGAGAAGTTGTACGACCTTGTCAAGAACCAGCGCAACAAGTTTGTCAACCTCATACAGGTACGGGTTGCGTCCGACGGTTCTACGGCTGTGCTGTGTATAAGGTGGCTCGCTGCCATGGAGTGAACCTTTGTGACTGACTGAGTGAACGCCGCGGCACTTGTGCGTGTCTCCAAAACGTCGTTCCCAGCAAAGGAATTAGTTATGAACACGTGCGACCAAGCATGTGCCAGTGTTGACACTCCTGTCGACGGGGAACGCAGGCCGCCAGCCAAAGCACCACCGAGATGAAGGACAAGCTGAAGGTGCTGCAGAATGAGCTGGACATTTTGCAAAACGAAGTGGGCATCAAGGACAAGCTGCTCCAGCAGCAGCACACACAGCACCAGGCTAACATTGCGGAGCGAGACCAGCTGCGGGTAGAGCTAGGCAGGTGAGCAGGAGGCTGGTGGAGCAAGTCCTGGTGTGAAAGAGTGGAGGCATGTTACTGTTATATCCGACATGCGACTGAGCGATAAAAAGGTTTCCTACGGTGTGCCGATGCGCGCGCGTTGACCGGGATCTGGATGCGTGGTTCGTATGTGGGCGACGTAAAGCATGGGTACAAAGCGAGTCAATGAGGGAAAACAAGGGAAAACTGTGAATGATTGCATGGCCTGGTCGCTTAGCCGTGGGATTGGAAATATATTTCTTTCCTGCTTTGGCATAATGGGCTCTGCTCGAGCCCATTAGGGCGTGGGCCGCCAGGGGCTCGGTATGGCGCGTCCGCCCGTGGAAATTTACCGCTAGCAGCCTTGCATATCGCTTGGCAACGAGGACTATTTGAAATAGTAATGAAATAGAAGCTGTCAGCATCTGTGTAACCCTGTGGCAAATGCACTCTTGGAACAGGTTAGGGATGGTTTTCCGGGACAAGCAGACCGTGGTGGACGAGCAGATCAGTGAGGTCGACAAACTGAATGCCATTATCAACGGCTGCGAGAAGGAGATGCTGCGTCTGAAGAAGCAGTACGAGCTCGTCATTGAGGCGCGGAACTACACGGGTAGGTGTGGATTGAAAGGGGGTGTGTGTGTGTGCGCGCACGATCGCTAAAACGGGTCCACGCTTGCCTGCGCTTTCGCGTTCGCAAGCTTGTAATAATCGGGCAACAATTCCATAATGGCTACCTATCCCGTCCATCGCCGTGGCTGTAGCCGGGAAGCTGGACTGATGCCTTAAGATGTTTTGTACGCCTTAGTCGTGTGGATGTGGCGGTAGATGTACGCCTCCTTGCCTCTCGATCTCTTTAACTTCGTTCACCGCTGCGGAATCTTTGGTGGGTGTGACACCGCGCTGGGAGGTCGTGTGGCCGTTGATCTCTGCTGCTGATCTGGCGTAGTATTCCTACTTGTCGGCTTCCGTTGGTGGCCCGAGGGCTCTTTGGATCGCAGTCCCGCCTGCGTTGCGTCCTCACCCCGGGATGCATCCTGCCATAGCTCAACTGACCCCACAGCTGTAGATCGCCCGAACTCGTCAGCTCAGAGCCTTCATCCCGCCCTATTCACCGTTTGGCCCATGCATGCATGTGTGTGTGTGCATGCGCGTGCATGCCGCGATGCTGCTGTGACTGAGATGTTCATTCCTGCGCGCCCTTGGTCGCTCTGTGGATATGGTTTCAGGCATCATGCTCATTGACCGAAACGACGAGTTGTGCGTGCTTTACGAGAAGGCCAACATCCAGGAGGAGGTCATCCGGGGCGGCCAGCTGGAGCTAAGGCGCCGCGATGACGAAGCCAGGTTTGTACTGCAGCTTGAGCACCGCCGCTGCCACACCGTGGATCCGCTCTCCCCATCAGAACCCACCGTAATCGCAAACCCCACCTCAATCGCTTGACCCTGTTAACTGTAATTCGCGACGGAGCGTTGCCGGTGTTGTCGTTTGTTTCAACAGCCAGTTTTCACAAGTCCTTGCACACTCGTCTGTCGAGAATGCAAACGCATGTGAAGACTTTTTAAAGGGTA
Source organism: Volvox carteri f. nagariensis (assembly GCF_000143455.1). Lineage (NCBI taxonomy): Eukaryota > Viridiplantae > Chlorophyta > Chlorophyceae > Chlamydomonadales > Volvocaceae > Volvox > Volvox carteri. Next base: position 841,277 of record NW_003307600.1, on the reverse strand, counting down.
GTCGTCTTGCATGCCCTAGGATAGGTACACTCCTGCCCTCCCAGCGGGAGGCACTCCCACTGCCATACGAACTACGCTGTGCGCTGCGTCCCGCCGACACCCGGTGTCCCGTGGCAATCTGAAACTCCGCGTTTTGCGTTCCTGGTTTGCTCCTCCCTCAGGTTGTTGCGCCTGGAGGTTGCGGAGCTGGAGCGATCTATCGCTGTGATGCGGCGGCTGGTGCCTAGCGTGCCGTTGCTGGACACGGACGTGGCAGCCCTGCAGAAGGAGCTGTTTGAGGCGCGGCGTGAGGCGGAGGCGCTCAGCTTGGCCCTTGAGAACCCCTCCAACCAAAGTCGATGGCGGATGTTGGAGGGCAAGATACCGGATAGGGAGGAGCTTAGCGCTAAAATCCAGGTTGGTGGGATGCAGTGGGCCTGAGAAGGAGCGAGGGGGATTGCGCGAGGGAAAGAGCTGCGGGCGGCACCGGCTGAGAGCGTGCCGCAGGTCCATGGGGGTGAAGATCCGAACGAGGGGCATGTAATAAGTAAACGTAAAGCTTGGACATCAGCGTAGGGCGGGAGGAAGTGCACGCGGGAACAGCTTTGATAAGTTGACGTGTAGCCGCTGGCTTGGGTTTGGAGCCGTTGGGCGATAGAAGGTTAAAAGTCGTGACCCTTTCCAGCAATGCGCATTCATTCCGTGCTGAAGGGATAGCACGACTCAACGTGTGTGCTTCTGCAGTACCAGCTCGATCAAGGAAACAGCCCAATGGCCGCCGTTGTTATGTGCATAGGCACGCTGCAATCCATATGCATTCTTCCCGTCTGTGTGTGTGCGGTGCCTGCCGCCTTCTGCGTTGCACTTGCAGCGTGTGGGGTACACGCGCCTCGTTGCTGCCTTCCAACAGCGCTGGGAATACCGCACTGCGGGTTACTCGTCTAGCTTGCCCGCAGACGTCCTGCTTACCTGCCTGTCTATTTCGGACAGCCTCCATTGGGCCCTCTCAGGGCTCGTATGGGTTCATTTCACCTTTGGTGGGTAACCCAACTCAAGGTGTAGCACATACACACACACACACTTGCACCTGCCTGCAGTGCAACGCACCTGTAGTGCCAACAAACGGGCTATTTCTTGTGCCGCGTGTCCCGCTTCTTAGGCATTGGAAGAGCGGCTGAATGATAAGAAGGAGCAGCTGCTGGAGAAGGAGCTTATCCTGGAGGAGATCACCAGCCTCTCTGACAAGCTCCGGGTTCAGGTACGTCCGCTCCTAGCGCAATCCTCCCATAACGCAAGCGCTGCTGTTTGCGGCCCTCGGCAGCTTGCCAGGTTAGCTGTCACTGGTTCGGTCCCAACCGCGAAACTTTTTCCGTAAAAAACGAAAAGACAGTACAGCAACCCTTGATGGTTGTCCGGTTTGTACCGCATAGAAAGCAACTCTATGAAACAGGGGAGTTAACACGGGTCGTGCCCGCAAGACTGTCCTGTATGTCTGTGCCCAGCGACCGGGTTAGGTGACACGGTTAAGTGCTGTCCTGTTGAATTTGGCTCTGGGACGCGCCCGACTCACACCAGCGGAATTTGTCAACTATCACAACGGAAAGGTTCCTTCGTCGTTGTCTGTTTACCCAAGAAGATGCACGCAAGCCAGCCAGTAACCACCCTGACTCTGTTTCCCTCTTGAAGGCGGCCGAGGGCAGAGCAGACACATTGGAACTGGCCAAGCGGGTGAATGAGTACCAATCCAAGCTGCGTGCTGTCACCCGGAAGATCATGGCGACGGTTTCGGAGCTGTCCATGTACCAGGTGGGTTTGATTGCGGCTAAAATTTGCGTGATAACCGCCTTAATGACTCGTTATACTTGTAATGGCTTTGAGAGTGCTTATGGCACACGTTCAAGCTGTGCACCGCGGGCATGCCCTCTCTTAAGCTTATTGGCAAGGCCTGAACAACCTGAAAGGCTGAGAGCTAGGCCGCGGTGACGCCTTCCACATGGAATGCCCTCCCGGGCCCCATGCATACCCAACTGACCGCCGGCGATAACGCCATTGGGCATCCCCTTCGCAGGCAAGCGCTCTTAAACTGGGTGCGGAGAAGGAGGAGCTGGAATCAGCGGTGTCGTTGGCGGCCCAACGTCTGGAGGCGGGAGAGCCTCCCACAGACGACACCGAGCGCGAGTGGGCCAGGTGGGGGATTGGTGAGGTACCCTGGCAGGGTGCTCACGCACGTAGCACAGTGCGGACAGCGCCGTTGATTAATATGGCAAGGATGTTGCTGTATGAATGAGTTGCCTTCTCCACCGAGGCAAGTTGCTGTAGGGCTGTAGGCAAACGCTGCTGCTGTAGTGCGGAGCTATGAGCCACACCGCATGGAAAGGATGCCACAATTCGGGCAAGCCCACATACATGCTTCTGAGAACATCGTCGCCAGTATGTCGTATTTACAGGGCGGCTCCTTAGGTTTCGCGTCGGTGTCGCGTGTCCTCCTACGCCTTTGCTTTGGTGCTATCTATCCATGGCAATCCTTACTCCCCAGGATTGAGAGGGAGCGGCAGACGCTGGAGATCCTGGCGGACGAGCGTAAGGCGATCGCCGACGCTCTGGATGGCCACACCAGTCAAGTGCAGTCGACAGCTGGTGGGTACATAGGTATACCCTCGTTGAGGTCTAGGCAGTGTATCAGGAAGGACTTGGTCGCGGAAGGGATAGCGGGAGGGGTAAGAGGACCGGAGGGCAACACGCCTGGTGCAAAGCAAACGGCTTTGGGAGGTGTAGCCGCCTTCCATCGCCGCTGCACTTTCAGCTCTGCCCTTTCTGGTGCCAATACCATATTCTGGTGTAGCAAGGGCTAAGAAGTACTGATTGTGGAATTCGTATCTGCCTTGACATTGGAAACGTTTGCTAGCTGCGCCAGCTGTATAATCATGCGCTGTCTTCGTCGACATAACCTACGCTCACTCCCATAACCCTGAACCGCCGGTTGAAAATATGCAGACCCACGGCCCAACGCGTACATTCCCGAGAACTTGGGTATCCCGAAGCCTTACGGATCTTTCGCACCGTTCAAGCCGCAGGTAGGCAGGGCGAGAAGAATGCGGAATGTGGTCACCCTGTGTGTGGGATTGCGTGGTATCGTCGAGTTGTGAATTATGGGGTTGATGAGTCGCAAGCCGCGAGTTGTGCAATTGGCTGCTCGTGCGTTTTCAGCACCCGAAACGTCGGTGATAACCGGCAACTTAAACAATTCGAGTTGGGTCATCATCCCTGCACAGGCAGTCATTGGGATTGTGGTATGACATATATATCCGTAATAGGTTCAGAGGGTATGTAGGTGTATGTCCCCCTGATACGTGTCGCAATTCGAATCTTATGCTTTGCCGCACTTGAAGTTCCCCCACTCGCGCTACCCCCTTGCAACTGCCTTTCCCGTACAGGAGCCTGGATCCACAATGCGCCATATTCGGAAGCCTGTGCCGAAAGAGATTGTTATATAAGGGGCAAGGACGGAGGATGGTTTGCCGGCTAGGGTCTGGCGGCTTAAGGCCATATCCAACTGCGTTAGGGGACATCGCCTATGTCAAAGCAGTCACCTACATGGAGCGGTGTGTAATGCCAGATGGTTTGCACGGCAACCAACCTACGCGCATTCTTTGGCATCGTGGTATCCCGCTGCACCAAGAGCCACAGTGCCAGTCTTGCGGGGTGATGCCGTAGAAGCCTTTGAGGCGGGGGCTGCATGAGAGAAGGGGATTTAGGTAGAAGGGTTTTAGAGGGGACCATCTTGGATCATCTTGGACGGCGTGTAGGGGCCTGAATCTCCAGGACTTTGCGTGTGTGGGCGAATGCAGTGTGCGCAACAGACTTTACCATGGCCATATCCACGGCGACGTGGAGCATTGGTATTAGCAGTACAGGTTATGCAGCACCAGTTTTGGCAGTAGCAGTATCATCGCTGGGACCCAACTTGCAGACGCGTAAAACTGTATCACCCATTTTTACCCATAGGTTGTGTTGCGCTGATGGACACGCTCCTGATTTGCCTGTTCGTGGTATCTTTCGCCTTATCACCTCGGATGGAAGGCGCTTGAGACAGAAAGATCTGATAGTTTCCGGGCCGTAGGCGTCTGAGGCGCCTCGTGTCAGACAAGCTGCGGGGCAATGCGGCACGGCCGTTCAGAATCCTGCACTAGAGCGGGGCAATTTGTAATTGGCAGCCGTCTGGTACAAGGGAGCGTGCCCTAGCTGGGCACTGCGTTTGCGCTCGTTTTCATTCGCTGGTGTTGAGGTCCCGGGGTAATTCCCGTCGGGTTATGCTTTGAGATGCCACGTCTCCTTACGTACTGGAAACCGAAAAGCTCCCATATGATTGAGAGGAACCTTTATCAGCCCGCAAAGGAGGTCAACGTCCTGGCCCGGCCTCAACGGAATCCGCAGAATGTTTTCCTCGGTGAGTTGTCCCGTGTGCGACGTGCGTGATTGCGGAGGCAAAGCTACCAGCTGCCGAAGTTCTGCATCCCAGGGCCATTATTTGTGTACTAAAGGGCCAGTAAAGGTTGCCCGGGGACACTGGTCCCCGGACAAGTTGCCCTGCCCTCGCTTGTTGTCGTGGCGACACCGAAACTAATAAGTAATAAGCGAAAGCCTGTTGGATTGCGTATCATATTTCATCGGATAGGGACGGATTGCTAATAAGCTAATCTTTCCTGGTTTCTACTCACCAGCTCGAGCTACGGCAAGCCAACCATACCAACGAACAAGCGGGAGCGGGTAGGATATCAGCTAGTAAAAGCTGACATAAGTCCCCTGGCCCTGAAGGATGTTCGTTCCATGGGCGTAATGATTAGGGCGCCTCTGGCACCGTAACAGCGTGACTAACCCGGAGGCTCATGAACCGCTTTGACAGCGCCGTCGATAGGGAACAAAAGAGATAAAGTAAACAGAACAGTTTTACGCAAGAAGAAAACGAATGTTCATGAGAAAGAAAAGCGTCAACTTAACTCTAAAACACAATTGCCTGTTGTCGCAGAGAAAGTTAAGTAGCTAGGTGCCCATGCCATGAGCGAAACATGTCCAAAATTGCCTTTGCAAGACCGCGCTGATCGTCCACTTGCATGATATCACGGATATCCGCATTGACGGGCACATCGAGGTCCCAGAGCTTCTGTCGCGCAGACACAATCGCCGGGCATTCTACCAAGAAATGTTTCTCATTCTAAATAGCTCCATTGCTACGACACGCGGCGCACACGCGATGCTCCCTAGCCCTGTTGCTCTCACTGTTGACCGCCAGTTAAGGCCTGGGATTAGCGCGGGGATTAAGGCCGTACAAAGGGCGATGCACATTTTTTGATGCGATCTCGAAGCTAATATCACCAGTTCTGTATTGCTTTGGGCATTAGGCATCGTATGAGTATAAGATATGGGCAGGAAGCGCACTCTTCTCGCCGTTGTGGCCACCGTTGAGGCCTGACATTGAAGTAGCACCTTTCGCGCAAACCAAATCAGATATTGCTTACTTGAGGTCATCCATATGGAATTACCTAGAAATTAAAGTAAGATATAACGCCATGAACGCTAATCCAGATACGGAAAGTTACTACCTGGGTGGGGCCAGGTAGTAACTTTTTTGTGACAAGTTGCCAGGTAAATACATGGACATCAAGTTCAATTTATGTTCTTTCCTAATCTCTTGCTAACTCCTGCTAGTCCTCTGGATAGAGAACACGGTGTCCTGAGGAATTCCTTTATCCCCCGGCGAATCCTGCTTAATCCCGGTGGGATTTCCACTGCTGGGATTAGCACAGGGATTAACGCTAATCCCTGGCCTTAATCCATATTGGAAATACACCCTCGGGGCCGGCCCGAAGCCCTTTGTTCCCAAAAGGGTGGAAAGGCCAGAAATAGAGGGATAGCCTGAGCCATCTTTTACAACCAGTATTCTTAATGTCCTGGCTAGGGCCTTTCAACAGTGTGTGCGCACGCCCCCACCTAACCTCACACCGGATTCACCAAGGCTTGCCTTAATTTGGGCTGCGGTAAAACAATTTCACTCGTGATGAATACTTTACTTCATCTTAAATACTCCTGTGGATCTAGCTCCTGCCATTCAAGGCTCGCGTGCATTTCGGAAACTATACGGTATCAGACCAGCGAGCGATAATCCTGAGAGATAGCAGTATATTAACGAAGCGTTGCGGAATGCCCAGCTTCAACGCTTTCGTGGCAACGCTCTTCCTAACGGAAACCTGTACTTCACGCTACGTGCCTGCCTACCTCAAGCCATATATATAGGAGGATGCAATTTTCGAGCAACAAATGCAAGCAAAACTGGATCCGAGTGGTTACGACCGACCGTTCAGGGTTAGCTGCCTACCCAAGGAGTGTTCTCCATTTGTACATGCAACACCATTCTTATGCGCAGACCCTCATGCACGAGCGAAAATATACTTGCACCATAGGTGCTCATGTCATGCATCCTTGGCGTTGGTGAAAGACCAACGCTGGATCACTTTAGGATAGCACCACGTACCATCTCATACGTTACAGTAAACGATAACGCGAAAGGTGCTAGGGAGGACAAACCTCCAAGAGCCATGCAATATTTGTCTTGTCGGTTTTCTCCTTTTTTTGTGTTGGGTGTCGTTGAATCTGTCCCTCCATTTCATGACTTTACAGCGCAAGTCGCAGCCGCCACGTCTTGATTTAGGCGCATAAAGGTCCTTCTGCGCCAGATCTGGTGGTGTGCCACTGCTGCGAGTCAGCACCAGTCTCAGGAGAGCGTGAGCCTGCGTTCGTTCATGGTTCTCAATGGAGTCGTGTGACGTATCCATTGTAACACCAAAAATTCATTTAAAATTAGACTTGTTGTCGACGTCTGCTTAGGTCATGAATATGAGCCTGCTTGCGTCTTGATGGTCGTACGACTCGGTTCCGTTTACGTCGATCAATGCGTCTATTAGCAAGAGTACACTACGCACCGACAGTCCGCTTCTGCCCAAAACGAAAGGCATCCTCAAACAGCGAATTGATGCAAGGAGGTATGTACGTCAAAATGTCCCAGAACAAAAAATCAAGAGGTCATGTCTATGACGTCAACAGTCGGACAGGCTGCGAGTGTGTCGCAACTCCGCAAACACTTGCAATTATGCTTTTTCAGCGAGCTGATGCAGTGTTGGACGAAAAGAGTTTGTCCCAGCTGGCACCACAGCCCTTGAAAGCCAAATAACTGTGCCATCAAAGATCATGTGGGACAGCGTACAGCACATTTTTACCACAGCCCCCTTGCACTTCGCACCCATTTAAAGCTTGCGGGGCAGCGCACCATTGCAGCTCCTTCAAGGGAGCTTAGGCAGGCCCTACCCATCATCCACCACCTGCGCGCTCCGGACACGAAGCCTAATAGTTGATTACCAGTATCTGCCATTCATTGTGAGCAGGCAGACATCCAAGACCAATTACCTTTGCCAGTCAAGGGACGGTTTATCATAAGGCGCTCTCTGTCTTTGCAATGTGCGCAGCAACTGCGGCGCTATTCTTTGCTATACGCGTACAGAAGGATCACCTAACTAATACAGCAGTCACGCTTCCGCTATGCCTATACGCATGCACACTTGCAAACCGGTACGAGCAAACAATAAAAGATCTCTTTATTATGCTTGCAAAACCAATGTGACCAGCTATCGGTCCCTACATTAAGCAGTGAAACCCTTACAGCATGCTTTGCTTGCAGAAGCTGATGCCACGTCCGCGCCTTGCTTGCACGATGGGATACCTACTGGCTGCGCCTAGCTATCTTCGCAGCAACTTGCGCTGAAAAAACCCATTCCAGTCCATGACCGTATCCCAGCAGGCACATGGCCCCCTCACCTCGCCAGGCATATGCGGCCCGTCATCCTACCAGATATTCATCACTCGCTTGTTCACGCTCACGTACACAGCAGCCCTTGCGCATACACCTCCATGTCACGCCAAATCACGTACTTGCTTGGAAAAGGTATGTCACGGATGGGGACAAGTGTCAGCCGCCTGCGACCGATGTGTGATGTGCGCTCCAGGGCTCTGCTGCTGTTCCTTTTGCTGTAAGCAGCTTTGGTGTCGCCGCTGCCAGCTCGCATGGCTTGCTGCTCGCGCCTGCTGCTGAATCCCTAACTGGCTCGCTGTTGCTGGTGTCCTCTTGCTATGAGATCGGGCAGTGACGTGATAACGTGCGTCACGCACTTTCCGCCCTGCCCCCGCATACCCGTACACCTCCGCCCTCCCATGCATGTCCCGCCGAGTCTCTTGATTCCTGTACATGATGACCTCGTGAGCCGGCCTCACCTGCCATCAAAGCCCTCCTGGTTGGCTTGCTACAGGGGCCCTGCTGCAGAGGACACGCGCACGGGCCCCTGGCGTTCCATAGGCTCCTCGGGCGAACATACTCGTCCGTTCAGCGCCAGACAATTTCCTCCTGGCATCTCACCATGTCTCGATGGCACTTGCGCAGCTTGTCGCTAGCCATCCAGAGAGCCAGCTTGCTGAAGCCAGATCGGCTGGTCAGCATGCAGCGCGCGTGGGACATGATGTACAAATCGACGAAGATGCCGTTGAAAATTTCCGAAGAACTCTCCTGATGGTCGATATGGTGTGCTGTAATGTTCAGGGTCACAACCTTCTTTAGATGACCCTCCAGCACGAATTCCCGGAAGACTGCGCAGCAGAGTGAAAGAATGGGGCGATGTGGGGCAAACCAGGGCGTGGAACGTGGTGTTATAAACACATTCCATGCCGTCGCTTGGCATGGGGTGGGGTTTGCATGGATATCCGCCAGATATACCGATAAACGTTCCGTTCCAAGCCAGTAAACGCATGCTATATCAGGATATGGTTCCTTTGCCTCTGCGGAAAAGCTAGTTTCCGCAGAGGCAAACTAGCTTTCCGCAAAGGAAAAAGGATCATATCCTGATATAGCGTGCGTTTTATGAGCCCGCCTTCGTGCTACGTGCTAGAAAGGGGGTATCTTCGAAGAGATGCCCCACGTCGCTAAGAAGTGGGATCGCCGCAAAGACAAATTGAGGCGTGCGTTGCATATGTGGCCCCAAGTTTTAAAGATTTATCCCTCCAACACCCAGTACTACTGAACGGTCAAAGTGGGCATGCCGGGGCCCGCGACCGCAAAATCCCGCCTCAAGTTAGGCAGTTTCGTCGTCCTAAATCCCTATATCAACCGGGCTGGATGGAATGTCATGGCAACTCACTGTTGAAATCCGTAACCAGCAGCAAGCGCCGCTGCTCGAGGTCCACCCCCACTTCGCTAGCCAGCTTCTGTGCACAGTCCATTGTAGCCCGCAAATGCGATATCATCACCGGCTTCTCGTCGGGCCAGTCCGCGTCGAAATGCCGCCTGGCGCAAGGGGAGGTGGGACATGTGGTGCGATCAGGACCCCAAACTTGCTACAATTTCTGACCCGGCAATGCATGCAAGCAATAAAACGCGAGACACGGGCCCCATCACAGGCTGGACAAAGATGCGACTGATGACTAAGGATGAGCATTGTACATCTGAATTGGTGGTTGTGGTGAAGGCACCTGTAGACACAGGAACAGAAACGTCCCCCCAGTCCTCTACCTAGCCTCCCAACACAGGCCCCCAGGGCCCCGCCCGCGATCTTTGCGAAGGCAACGAGATATCAACAGTTAATGGCCAGCGGGAACCGGAATTGTGTGTTTAAATGGTACACCAGTATGGGATCCATGAACGGCGGCGCCGTAGGCACGGCCCCCTCACTCACCAATGCCATGCAAGGTAATCAACGGGAGACGGACCATACAACTGCCGCAAGCTCAGCTCTCCGCGTTCCACAATGGTAGAATTCAGCTTGAATAGAAAATTGTAGTAACAAGAACCAATATCCAACTTCTGAATGTAGTCCACAGGCGTTACACCAGCCTGCTTAGCCACGGGGCCGATCAGCGGGGTACGGTGAGGGGCGTGGTTGAGTGAGCCGAATGTCAGCTACGTACAATACAAGCAAAGACAATGGCACTTGCTTAATGCCACGTTGGAAGGAACCACCGATGTATTGGGGACACATGCGGCTCCGAAGGACAACATAACTCAGTTCGCAAGGCCACGTCTGACCAGGCTGTGACGCTTTCGCTTTTCATCGTAAACTGAAGTCACAAGAAGCGACGGATGTATACAGTGCCCCCTATGAAAACCCGCACGATCTCGCTCTACTTTACCATTGTGTTGATGTAGAAGTGCTGGTTCGTTGTGACGACATGCATCTGCGGACCAGAGGGAAATGGAGGTGCGTCACGCAACCCATCAAGCGCTGACCAAATCACGCGTGAAAGCCTGCTTTTTCTTCAGAGGCTTGCACACTTTGAACGGTTCCTGTGGAATGGCTCCGGGTGGCAGCTTGGGCTCGTCCCCTTCGTCTATCCTTTCCGCCATGACCCTTTTTCTGTCTAACCTCACACCTAACCAACCCTGAGCGTGCCACACCGATAGGGGCCCCATGCGCACACTGATAGCGTAGTACACACGCGTCCTGCAGCTGCTCCTCCAAAGTGAAAACTACGAAAGTCACGCAGTGCTAACTGTAAAGTGCAGAGATCCCCAAAGGTGTACATGAAGATACAGTAATGAGCCGTGCCTCCACCGCATAGGATTATGCTACCTGCCTTGGTGGCGTGGAATTTTTCAACAGCGTCGGGCCTCCCCTCGTAAACAGCAGCCCCGAAATCTGCTTCACCTGCTGGGTTGAAAAGGACACTTATTACCAGCCGAAACCCCTGGGTAGCAGACGCCAATCGCATTCAATCCCTCGCGGCTGGGGATGAAATGCCAAGAACACTGCGCGCAAGCTTAAGGGCGCGGTACACATACAGGGTACGATACAGGGCGCGGTGCACTACGGCAACGTAGCTGCTGGGTCGATATCCCCATTACACCCAAGGGCCCCTGGAACACCTATTGAACCAACTAACCACCATCACAGTTAACAAGTTCATGCACTAAGTGCCCGTTTTTCCACCCACTCAGAGTATTGTGTCCGACGAAGTAACCCGGTTCAAAGCCCGATAAGGTCCAGTCAATGTCGTTGGGAAGCAGGAAGTTTGTTAGGGGGGCAGGATGTGTCCAGTCGACCAATAAGATCTTCTTGTGCGCGATGGCCAAACGAAGAAGGAACATGGTACCCCGGATTCGATCACCTACGTGGGCACAAAGCGCGAGTAAACGCTCGGATATTGCGACTTGTGAAATAGGTTAAAATAGTAATTAACTGGTTGCAACTACCCTTCCAAACAACCGGCTGTGCGCGCGCGACTTGTGTGGAAAACTGTGACCGCACCTGTGCCCTGGCAACCATGTCCCCAGCAGGTTTGCACAAGGTACTGAGCATCCGGATGGTGTTTATTCGCATTATGAAAAGCCTTATAGTCCAAAAGGAGTGCCCGGTGTGGTTCGAGGCAGTCCTCAGGCTGGGCCAAGGCAACACAGCTGAACAAGAAGAAAACTAACACACACTGAATTGCAAGGGAAAATAATTGCATTTCCGTTTTTAGGGTAAGCAATCGGTAAGCAGATTAGTAAAGTCCAGGCGGTCACGAAGCAAAGGAGCCCTTACATGAAAATTACAAGTAATACGTGTGGCTACATCAGTGTGATCTGAAGTGTGCTAACATAACCGTGATCTGGGTACACTCAAAGTTACTGTAGCGACTCTGACCAACGTACAGGTCAACCAGCTGGTACTGCAGTGCTCGGGCCGAAACCTGTACTGCGGCTGCGAAACAGTTTCCGATTTTTAACCTTCCTGCAAAACCTCGCGAAACCTCCGGTAACTGTCGGAAACCTCGAAATGCTGCAATTTGTTATGTCTACCTCGTAAATGGGCCTTACGCGCCGAGGCGATACCCTCAGACAGCTCTCAGGTCTCGTCATCATCCGACTGTCACCTACCCAAAGGTCACATCGGCCTAGAAATGTATCCTTTGTGACCTATATGTCTTCTGTTTGCAAGGGTTGCAACTTGTATTCATGGGAGAGGGCTACAGAGGTATAGGGAAGTGTCACGGCATCTGAGGGTTTGCTGATTGGACTGTTCTGAGACAAGTGATCCCGGGGGTATTGGCAGAGGTTGCCCTGATCATCTTACATGAAGCCCCTTGGCTCAAAGAAAAAAACCAAGTCATGGGGTAAGCTATGTCCTCCGTAGCACTCACTCTCAGGCCGCAGCCAACCCCGTTGCCTGACAGGTTCGATGTTGGCGCGCACGTCTGTGAGACGCCCTTGCTTCAGGACTTGCAGGTAGTAAGTACTTCCAGCAGATGCTCAATGTTTTTTACTTGGTATTGTAGTCTGAATTGAACCAAAATGGTGTGGTCCTGGGGCCTGCCACCCTTGTTTTCGACTCGTTAGAGCTAAAACTCAACTCTGAGGTGCCTGGGTCACCGCTGGTCTGGTCTGGTCTGGTCTGGTTGCACCTTTGCATGTATAAAGGGACCGGGGATCGATACCTGGTCAAATCTCCAGCTTTGTTCGGGTAGGCTTAATAAACGCTGCTAAGTTGTGGAGATGAGGCCTAGTTGGCGGAGTAAGTTTCGCATGTTCAGATGGTGGTGATGGCTGATCTGTCTCTACGGATGTCGGGTGACTGGATGAGGAGGGGTTCAGATGGTCGGACCCAAACCGCCGTCGGTTGTACGGTATAATCGACTTTCAATATGGCTCCCGGCTTTGACGGAATCCCCCGCACTCGTGCGGCACTTGTAACTTATAACTTGCTAAGAAGTAAAATTATTTTTGACATTATAAGTATGAGGTCAAACTATCGCATGGTTTCGCAGGCCTAAATACCATGACGTACGCTTTGAAAACATGTTCCGTGTACGGCGCTTGCCGAAAAGGCCGGTAACTAATTTCGGCCTTTCCGGTGTTCCTGGACCTCTCTGCCGAAAACACGGAAACAGGTTTCGCAGGGTTTCCGTTTCGCAGAGATTCCGTTTTGGGCCGAGCACTGAGGTCAACAGACTGTACAGCAATCCAACACAGGCAAGGGCAAAGGAGCACTCGCTGCCCGAGGCAGTATGAGTTAATGGGTTTACGAGGTAAGAGCCCGCCAGAAGTAAACCCTGTTTTGTGGGTTTATGGAGCATTAGGCGGGTCTTTCTGAAGTTGTGAGATCATGGTCATCGTATGATGATCATGATCATCCCGCGCCCACGCTGCATTTACGCAGCAGATGTACGAAGGCGGATTTATCTTTACAGGTTAATGCACGTGCAAAAGCTCAAATGAACAGCCAATCCATCCCCACAGTAGCTGGCCGCCGAAAAGGCCTATCGAGATGCTGAAAATGCGCTTAAGCGAGTAGATGTATGTACTGTACTGTACAACATGACGGTTCGTGCCGTATTCCACAACAGCTACTCGAAGTCCCCGCACGCAAAATGTTAAATGACCTCAGGCGTGAGCTGTGTGTGGTGGCACGGGTCTCAGAACCGACCGCCGCAGCCCTTCAACAACGCCGGCAGCCGGTGGGTGAAGCCACCCAGCTGCTACGGCTGGGCCCCCTCCCCGCCGGCCCCTTGACGAAGCGCGGCATCTCCATCCACAACAGTGCCCTCGGCACCGCCTCGCCAACTTGCCGATGGGCGCCTTGCTCCCGGTGACCTCTGCGAACTGCTGTTCTGTTTTGCTCCTTGCTGTGCTAATCTGGACCCCTCCCTTGCCGCCAAAACCGGCCACCTTCATCTCCGCCAGCTGGCTCCGCTGCAAGATGCCAAAAGAAACCAGCACCAGCCGGCATGCGTTCTGCGTGCATTCGGCCTTGCACTCCGGCCACTCTAAACCCCAGCTCCACAGTCATCCCACTAGCTGTAAAGCGAGATGTGCGAAGGTAACTTCGCCTGGGCATGAAGTCGCGCTCTGCGGCAGAACCCCCGTCAAAATGCTGCCAGTCTGCTACTGCACTCACGAGTGCATGCTATCGGTAATGTCTGCTAACATCTATTGCGACCCGCAAACCCTCCAGGTGCGGCACCCGCGTCTCCAGCACGCTCAGTTCTGCAGACAGCTCCAGCCAAGCGATCTACGGGATGCCAAGCTCGGCTGACCAGCACCGCTGCACCTCCATGGGGCCCAAGCCAGCCCAAAGCCGGCACCACTAGCATTGTAAAGATAGTGGCCTCTAAAAAGGTAGGACAGTTCTCGGGGGGAGAAAACGGCGCAGTGAACTGCCCGCGCATCGCATCAGGTCCAAGTCGGCCATAGTGAAGCGCTTTTGACCCCATCCCAGACCGGCGAGCCACAGCGTAAGAGTTCTAAAGCTGAAGGCCCTTGATAGAATCCGTGGCCACGAGGAGGGAGTAATCACGACTGGCGGCATACCCTCGAACGGGAGCGGGGTATGGCAGCTCCAACGACCCGGGAGCACCAGGACTGCCCTTAGGGCCCAGGTCAGGACCAGGGAGCAGATGCCGCCCACCCGATGGGTGCGAATAGCTCTTGACCTGAATGCCATCGAACGAACTGCAAATCTCAAATAGCAAGACCCAAAGCAGGCCCCAATATCGGCCGGCGTCACACCCAATAATCTGCAAGGAGAGAGGCCGACCAGGTGGCCCCGAGCAACGATCGATACGCACTCTGGTCGCTGCCGGACGGCCTGTCGTACCCCTTGATGGGCGCCCCTTGGTGGCCAGCACCGTGGCTTCATAACGCCCTGTCAGCAGTGTCTTGTCACTCCCCCCCTCCAGCGCTTTCTGCCTCCCAACTGCAAGCTGGACCGTGAAGCGAGCCAACAGTGGTATCTGCGGTCCTTTTCCAACATATTTTACAGCATAAAATATGTGGCTGAGGAACTTGCTAGGGAATCGAGCCCACCCAGACGCAGCCTGCATGCCGCTTGCGGCCCGAACGTGCCGGAGTCTCTGCGCGCACTCCACGTCTGAACGCGCCTAAAGCATCAGTATTAATGACAAATAATATGTCTCCTGACGTATTCACGAGCATGTCGGTGTGTATGGGTATGTGCGTGAGGCAAACTGTACCGGAGGCATAGAGGGGGCGTATGCGAACCTTGTACAACCCAGCTGCCTCCGAGAGTACAATGCAATAAGAACAAACATCAAGCTTACAAGCTCGGGGCAACATTTCTGGGTGTTGCGGGATACCTGTGTAGTTAATGAACTCCCTAGCTAGCCACCAAGCACATAGGTGAGCATAGGGAGGTGAGCATAGGGACGTGAGCATAGGGTGGCAAGCAAAACTACAATACATCACAACGATGGCACATTCAGCGTGACAAAACAGATCGCCATCAGGGGTTTGAACATGGTCCCCCCACCGTGCTATCTGTCTGGCTCTATGTCGCCTAGGTGCCCAGCGCTAATGGGAGGGGCAGTGTTCAACATGATATGGACAGTCCATGTCCTATGTGAAACTTACCGTCTTCATTATACAATATGAAAATTTGCTAGCCTGCCTGAAGTCGCGTACGAACTTTCCTACGCGAGGAGCGAATGTACGGGACGAGCATGTGCCATGGAAACCTTTACATTTTCGTGCCTGACGAAAAGAGGTTATTGGTTTTCGTTCCTTACAATTACACGCCGCGGACCACACTCAGTTCCCATGAGCTTATCGTTGGGCAATATGCTTTTCATACTCCTATTTGCAGCGCTGGCGGCAGGCCAGGTTGATTTGTCCCGACAAGCTGGTCGTTATTGGAATGAGAGGGGGCTTGAAAATCCTCCGCGTCGCTTGCGCGAGCTTGCAGATTGGTCGTTGCTTTATTACAACACATCAACCGAAATGCGACCTGTTCTCTTGCTTACATTAGCGTCACCAGCAAGCATTCAACATGTGCTTCCATTTGTATTGGAGAACCTTGCAACCTTCGCTTCTCAAGATCAAATTGACACCAATGGTAACCCTTCAACAACGTTGGCTGAGCATACTTTGGTATCTACAACGAATATGTTTGCTCAGCAAGGGTGCGAAGGTCTAACTCAAACGTATCGCCATGTAAGTGGCCCACAACCGTATGCAACCTGCCTCGTCGGCACACACAGTGTTAGGACGAGGGGTTTGCAAATGGGATAAGCATGCATCCTCCCTGGGACATGGGTATTGCTTGAGACATCTCTTTGGCGTGTGGATTCCCATTTCCCCTCGTGCAATTCTTGCCTTGTACGGCACTAGTAGCGGTGCGGTGCGACCTATGCGACCCCTCTCTATGCAAAATGGCGGTTGCGTATCCGTTGAGGATTTAAGCATTCAGGATGACGCGGAGAGTTACATCTGTGATTGGTCACGGTATCTGTTTGCGACACGCACAGAAATGTTTTGAGCTCGACCATTCGTTCAATGAGGGGCTCCAAGATCATTTGGAGTTGAGCCGTGTAAAAGTGCTCGCGTACTCCGTCGGCCTTAGCAGGATCAAGGCTATGGTGGACTTGGTTTCCCTTGGTAAGCCATTGTCGCATCTTCGGGGGGGGAAGGCGAGGCCGGATAAAGAGGTATTTGTTCACGTTTTGGATGTTGCACCCAAGTGCAGGTTACGATCTTCTGTATTTCGATCTGCATCACTACTTTTTCAAGAATCCGCTGAAGTACTTGTACGGCTACACGACAGCACCCATAGTGGTGTCCTCCACACCTTCAAGCGCATGCCAGCTAGTGGCACCGCCCGACGGCTCACTGCCGGACGACCATCATCGTCTCGACATTGCGTTTGTGAGGAGCATTCCCAGCTCCTTCAGGTGCATGTACAACTGGCTGTATTGGAGTACACATGGGCAGCACGATGTCAGCGATAAACCTCTGGATCACCACACGTTCAGAAATGTCATGCAGGTAAAGATCACGTGGTGCAGCAGGTCCTGGAATGCGACTATTTGCGGGACTTCGCTGGGTGTTGTGAAATGCTCACAAAGGTTGCTGGCCCTCACCGTTTGCAGGAATGCATATCGTCGCTCGGGACCGATGTTCTCTCTGTGGGCTACCTGAACCCGGAGAACTTCCCTTCGGACTGCAGTGCAAGTTGTGGATGCCGTGCTGGATCACCGGTACAGCCGCTGCCAGATGGCAAATGTGAAAAGGTAAGCGGGTTCTTGTTAGATAAGATCGGCTTTGGGGTGTCACTGGCGGTAATGTAGGACTTTCATTTTGGCAATGTACGGACATTTCTGCGCGGCGAACTGTACCAGTGTTGTCTTGTTTGTCGTGTCTGGGTTGCGGATGCTGCACAATCTTTCGTTTGATTGTTTTTCACCAGGGTTTTGCCTTTAGGTATTATTATAAAGCTGAGGGCAGCTTTTGCGCTTAACGGTGTTTTTTTCCGTTTGGAACGTGTGTGCACTACAGGAGGTGATGGCGCAATGGGTTGGCATGACATTTTCATGCAGCGGGTCTGCGGACAAGTTGGGTGGCCTTTTGAAGAAATATGCCACCATGTATCGTGAGGCTGGTTTAGTGGTCGGAGCCTAAATGGTTCCCAGAGACCATGTTGGCGGCGCTGTTATGACCTACGCAGGGTTCGGCTTCAGGTGGCCATTAGGCTGGTGACTGAGCAGGTTTGAGAGCTTGTCAACGCCACACTTCACTTCAGGATAGTAACATCCCAACCGGGTTGCCATTTTTGTAACTGATGCAGGCAACTGATAATTAGACGCTTTTAGCAGCTTTCCACGCTGCGCTATCGTTCGTTGGAAGGGAACTGCGTGTGCGTTTCGCCTTACGTGACCAGCGAGATCATGTCTAACCTTTAAATGTTCCATGTACAATGCTGATCGCATGCCAGATATTCCAGACGGCTTGCTTGTACGAAAATGGTGGGGATCTTCTGTTCAGTGTTAGCGATTTCCGTGCCTTGGGCCGAGGTGCTTGCCTCCTGCTGTCACCTAGAGCGTTAGTGGCGGCAGGATTGCGGCTATCTGGCAATGCGCCTTTCCTGGATTGTGGAAAAGCGGACAATGGCCGCGTTACGTGAGCTACTTGATGATTTACTCCGCTCACTCGATGATTAGGGCAGGACTGAAACGTGTGCTGTGCGGGGCTCAGTTGCTTGAGGATGGTAAGCACCATTGTAGCATTTCTGGTTTGTGCAAGGACGTCGAACTGTCATAGTCCCGCTGCATTACCGCTTCCTCCGCCATGGAGCACTCGAGCCACGTCATTCGTTCTGCACGTTGGGAGCGGCACGCTCCATCGGTGGGATACCAATTAGGGCGAGACTTTGCGCGCATCGCATCACCAATTGTGGTGTAATCTAGTAGGTTTACACCAGGTTAATTGTCCTGGATAATTCGGAGACGCAGCCGCAAGGGTTTTGCGTCTTACCAAGTACACGGACATACTGGAACGCACAGTCGAGGTGTCTTTGCAAGAAGCTGCCTGTCTGTCCTCTCATGCGTCCAGCCAGGTCTAGTCGGTGCATATAAGACACCTGTCAGGTGTGTCCTTCAACCTGGCTGGAATCCACATTTGCCAGATTTAAGGACAGGGTTCCACTTTCAAAGCTTTTTCAGCTTTGCTGAAAGGGAGCCTTGAATTGGCAGGTCAGTAGTCCAAATTCAGTTCCACCTGATTTCCAACCCGCCCACTAAGCCAAAACTGGCTGCGACAGCCTCGGCACGGTAGTTTTGGCGTCAAGCACTCAAATCCTGCCATATCCACATCTTATGGATGTCCTTCCGTGTTCTTTAAGTGTATCAATACAAAGGACAAACTTTCACATCTCACTCAGATCGTGCTCCCTGCAAGTCTTGCTGAACGGAAAAGCTTCCATCCCTTGGGCCCCCCATCATCTGATCGTACGTTGCTCGACGAGATGAAAAAAAACTCCGTCATTAATTGCAGAGCTGCAGGTCTTGGACCCACGCTTGACGTATGTTGTCCATCACATACCTTCAGTGTAAGAAATTAAGAATGCGCTTCGCAGCAGTTCACATACCCACTTGTTGGCAACTCCATATGTACACAGTCAGTGCACCTAATGACCCCGATGCATCCCGAAACTCGCCATCAGTAATAGCGGAGATGCTTTCGGATGGCCGCCGGTGTTTGGCACCCGTTCTATACATGGACCGTGCCGGCGTACGTCACGTTATAGGATTTACGTACAAACGCGGAATCGGCTCCCGCCTGGTAGGTCCCCGGGCCAGGCGTAAATGTTGTTGAGGATTTGAAGCGGTCCGCCTGCGCGCTGAAGCCCGTCTTGGGTGGCGGTATGGTGGTAGGCTTGAAAGCTTGCGGGTCGCCGGGTATGTAGCGCCCTGGACCCGGTGTGGTCTTGGAAGCAAGTTCCATATCTGTAGTGGGCCGGAGACATGCAAGGGCGAAGCGGGGACGTGTGAACGCAAGGAATGGAGAACACCATCCCCATAAAGTCGCGCGCAGCGAGCGAATCCAGGCATGCATGCAAGGGCACGTTGACGATACATATACGCCACGCCATGCAGAACTCCATCACAAACCCTCCGGGATCAGCCGCAGATTATATTCAACTCACTCGCGCGATTCGATTCCGTGCCGAAGGGTGCTGCCTTGATGGGCGTGTTGCCATATCGCGATCTCCCCAGGGGCCGTTCCGGGTTATAGCAGCCGGGTCCTAGCCGCGTTGGATCACCCCTGCAGCGGTGGTTTGGCGGGTTTAGTAGCGAAGAGCCGGACGGTTAGCATGGGAGCGGCCATAACAGTCAACATCAGCGGGACGGAGGTCTCTCCAAAGTCGGTAGACGGCGCCAATCTTGTTACACCTTTGGAGTCCTCGATAGCTGAACGTGACATGCGACAACATGTATCGCTCGGTGTTTACTGAGACAAGAGTATAATGCAAGCCGTAATGTCAAGCCCAATTCCCCGGCTTAGCTACTGTGACAGAGCCACAGCCTCTTGTTTTGCTGTGCCGATAGCGCACTCCGCGCTACGTCCAAGCGCAAGGAGACTGTATGGTGCTATCTCAACCTGCACTTAGCGCTCGCGCGCTGCCTGTTTCTCGTAACGTAACCATGGGAAGCGCGAGGCGCGGCCACTTGACGCGAAACTTACTTGAGGGGGGTAGTCCCGTCAAAGTCTGAGAGGTCGGGTACCGCTGGTGGCGCAGTGACGGGTCGGAAGCGGCCGGTGCGGGAGGCGAAGTTTGATGTCCCGGAGCGAGCTGCGTACATGAAAACCCATGGTATGCGATGAGGTTGGATTTCCGGACACGTACAGAGCTATCTAGGAAAACCCAGGGAAGCAGCATTGCAGTTGGGTGTCAGCTCACAAGGACCCATTACTGCATTAGGCACCGCAAATCAACTAGCGCCTGATCGGCCGTGCACATGAAGCCAAGTGCGACATGGACTATTCGGAGACCACTGAAGTCCCGCTGGGAGGAAGTAGATGCCCAACAAAGGCCCGAAGGAAGGTGACATGTGCAACGCCATGCAATGCTAAGATGGACGGCCGACCGAATCTTGTTGCTTCCTGTTTCACCTAGGCCCTCAGCGACCGTCCACGTAGCACTTCCCACCTGTCTTTGCTGATGAAGTGACCCGCGGGTCGTAGTTGCCTGGCCCTGGCGTGACCCCTTCTGCCACTTCCCCGCTTGCCAGTACTCCTGGCACCACTAACCGCGCTGGCGATGAAGCACCCTTGTTGTATGCGAATCGCCCCGTGGAGGCTCCGAAAGCGCCCGCAGGGCGCGAGATTGAAGCCTTCTTGAATATATCGAACTCCAGAGTCGTCACGGCGTCTGGGTGGTAGTCGCCTGGTTGGTAAAGCAGGGGAAGAGGGGAACTGAGCAAACATCTTCTGCATCTCTTATATAAGAGTAAACGCGCCTCTTTCACTGCTTAATAAGAAAAAAGAAGTCATCATGAATTAACAGTTTGACGGCGGACGGCCATCTTTGTCCCAAGGAAGCCCACCATCTTGAATGCCCAGGTAACACCGGTGAAAACCCTCCCGGTACACAAGCGAACTTCTCCCCAACTCGGACACGCCGAGGCATAGACCCACCAGGTCCCGGGACCGCATTATCTGTTGGTCCAAATCGCAGCGATGTGGACAGGAAGGGCGTTGTGGCGTCCACGCTTCCTGCACCGCCATCTACCGCCATTGGTCTTCTTGAGGTGCCGGGCTTTCGGACCCGTGGATCCTCGTAGGCCCCGGGCCCAGGATTCCTGCACGGAACGACGTTTCCAGGGGGAAGCCGCCAACTATTAGGACAGTAGATGGAGAGGTTCTTGATCAGTGGCGCAGAGCACACGTTGCCACCAAACCCACGGCAACCGAATATGCGCACCTTGCCGGCGATGCGACGTAGTTGCAACACGCATGGGTTGCGCCGGATTCAGGATTACAATACATGCAGGTACCCCGAGGTTGGACGACCGACATCCAATGTCTTTCGTACACAGGCGGAGAGGCCAACACGGTTATCTGGCAGTGGCAGCGCCGCTTCGCGCACTCCGTTGCTAGCAGCCCATGGACCTAGCTGCCTCCATGTGCTACATGAGTTTTCCCCACATTGGCAGCGCAAGGTCAACCCCGGACTTCAAAACCCACATGGCTCCTACGCACTCGAAAAGAAATGCGAGCCACCAGGAACCCCCCTCAAGGACATTTGCAGGACCCGGGCACGCCACAACCCTCGCCCGCTCCTGCCCACCGTCAGCACTGTTGCCTACCTCCAGTATGTGGGTGCGGACTTCGCCTTGGTGGGGTCCATCTCCCAGATGCCCCGAGGCCCCGTGATTCCGAATCCGGGAGACACGGAGCGCAGGGCGCTGCCAGATGGGCTGCCGGTGGAGGCAGCTACAGGATCGGTGAGGTTGTTGTAATCTCCGGGGCCGGGTGAGGGATCAGGAAGCTGCAAACGGGCGGCAGGAGAAGGGGCAGAGCCGTACGTAAGAGCCGCTAAGAATGCAGATACACAGGCACAGAGATCAGGTAAATGTGGTAACTCACACTCGCGTGGGGATGCAAACGTGCACACACGGGCTTCCAGGACAGGGGAAGCTGAGGAGGAGGAGGAGGAGGAAATGGGCGAGAAAAGCACCGGGAACCCCCCGGCCCTGCAGCTGGACAGGAAACTGTGCAGGGCTCATCCTGCGAGGACCTGGTATGAAGCCGCATGCAACCCAGCATGTGGTACGTAGGACGTTTCCGAGGCCATCAGATAGCTGAACCTCTCGACGATGGCCATCAAGCAGCACGATACCCCGTTAACCTAATAAACAAAAAACCAGCCTTTTTCCAAAAACGATTGTTTTCGCTACATCGCTCATAATTTAGCACGTGGCGCTTGTGGCTGCCTTGACAACAACCCACCTTTTGCAGCGGCCGCGGGGCCTTGCTCACAAAGCTGCTGGTGCCCGTGGTCCCTCCGAACACCACCTCGACGCCCCCGATGGAAACCAGCAGCCCGGCACCGTGGCGCCGGGAACCCCCATCCGCTAGGTTGTATGTACCCACGCCGGGAGTGGCTGGGCCGTACTGTGGTGGCGGCGGGTGACGGGTAAGGGTAGGTCCAAGTTGCAGGTGGAACGGATCAGGCGAAATGCTAGTTGCATATGCTCTACAGGGAAAGCACATTCGCTGCTGCCCAAGTCCAGCCGTGTGTATGTGTGTGTTACGCCTCGGTTGTGTTACCCAGAGAAGTGGAACGAGCCCATCCGAGCCAGAGCCCAAGAGCCTAAGAGCCACAAGTTAGGTACAAGTCATAATGTAACGCAAAACGTTCTGGTATTCAAAAGCAATACGCACACGGGAAACAAGGACACTGGTCAGCTATGACTGTCTGCGTAGAGACGAGCGTGGAAGCCAAATATAACGTACCAGGTGGGCCAGTTTTGTTTCTCGGTGTCCATCATAACCATTATTAATGGACTACCAACAATCGGCAGCGCCATGAGTTGGATAGGAGCGTGACGTGGGGAGGCGCTGCTAAGGCCCTGGGCCTGGGCCAAGGCCCTGGGCCAGGGATACAGCAGACGGGTAAATATTGTATTTGCCCATCCATGCTCCCGGGTGATTCTGCTTCCCTAGGACCCTTTTCCACTGCTTTTGCCCGGGCTCCTCGACCTTTCGGCCATTATGGCTTGCCGGCCGTCTGCCCTACGCCACCATCCCAAACATATAATGGCCACGAGGCCAAAGGCCACGCGGCCCTGCGGGACTACCCCCGAACGCACCTGGTACAGGCGGCCGCTTTTGCTGTTGCTCCAGGAGGTTCCCGAGGGCCGCGGGAAGGGGCCAGTGCCTCCCAGCTCGTAAGCCCCTGGCCCAACCTTGTCTTGGCCCACGCCCGAGTACGGCTTCTCCGGAGATGACTGCACAGTACGACCATCCCAGGTAATAGCCAGAGCAACAGCCGCCGCCACAGCCGAGATACCGGATTTGCCGGAGCACCCGCCCGACAGGGGGGAGAATCGCACATGCATGCATGCATACAAGCACGCAGCAGGGAAACAGAAATCGCAGCCGACATCAGCACCAAAGCGGATGGAGCATGGTTGACTTTGGTTGGGTTGGCCAACTTTTGGCGGTCGTACACGGTCGGCATTACGAGAGCGCGGTGAGGCCGCGATGACACAGAAATCCATGGCATGTCCCCTGATATGCTCAAGAGCCCGTCCGTCATAAAGTTCACATTACTGGTATATGCTTGATAACCCCGATCCAACGCACATGTGTATCTCAACCACAGATTGACCATCCGTCACACAAATGACGGTGGCTGTGGGCATCAAACCCAATCAGCCCACCTGCAGGGTCAGGGTGCCATCCGGCTCCTCCTCATAGCCGTAGCTCTCTCCCCGGCCCGGCACCGAGGGGGCCGTGGGGCGCCGGTGCAGCATTTGCGACACACGGGCTGCGGCGTCCCTTCCCTGCGACCGGTAGCGATGCCCTCCCTTGACCCACTGGTTCCCGACGTCGTACGTACCCGGCCTGCGCATGATACAAGGGGAATAAAGGTGAATGCCAAGGGGGAAACAAGCGCCCAAGTGGTCTGAGCCCCGGCCAGTTTTGGCAGGCGCAGTTGCAAGAAGCCGCCAAGGGTCCTGAGGAGGCCGGGCTTAATCCCAGAGCCAGGCAGAAGTTGCAATGCTGCGGGCTCGTGGACTTAGTGCCAGTGCTGCCACCGTTCACAGCGTGCATGTAGAGAACCGTGGGGATTTACTTGCTGCAGCTGCATGTTACTTGCTGCAGCTGCATGCTTACCCTGGAATGGGTATCCGAGCGCGGCTGTCTGGGTCCGTGGGCAACCTGGGCACACCGCTCACAAAAGGTGAGGCGGGGCCAGTAATCCCAGTGGCTACGGGACCGCCGCCATTGACCCCGTACGCTCCTGGCCCGGGCGTAACTGCCGAAGTGGTGGGATTCAATGCCATTACCCTGCGACATGTTGGGAGGCAGGAGGACGGTCGGAAAGGTGAAACAAGGATGACATTATTGCCCACGCTGGAGCTACATGCACGTCAGGTTTGGGGGCAATTGGCAAGGGCAAGGATGAGCCCCCCCTCCACGTGTGGTGAGTGGCCGTGCGCTGCTGTGTGTGCTTTGGGTACGACCACCACTCCAAAACATATGCATGTGGATCCCAAAGCTCCGGATACCCACAGAGAGGCCAAGAACAAATATTGAGATGCGGAGCTTACCGTTCCGACGATGTGTGGAATGGAACTGGTGCCGGGTTTGTTTCCGGGTTACGCACAACTTCATACGCACCGGGTCCTATTGCCTGTGGGATTCCACCGACCATTCCACACTAGTTTAAGATGCACAAGAATGTTCACCTAAGGGGCTTTGGCCATAGGAACCGCCCTTACCGGCTGCGTGCCCACCAAATTACGCATCGCCGACCGTTCCGCTCGTGAAACAAAGCCTCCGGATGCAGCGGGCATCGCCTGAGACATTTTCGTAGATGTTTCAGCCTTCCTAGGATATCCTGTGATATATTCACTATATTATAATTACAAGGTCGTATTGGACAATAGTTGGCCGCAGTTTGCTTTATGGGTTGTTCAAAGCGAGGTAATGTCCTATGGACCGAAACCTATGGCATGCAGGAAGTTCTAAGCGGCCGTACCATAGCTGAGCCGTACGGCTTTTTTCCAAAATCAACTAGGGTGATCATCGAGTGGTCCAAGAACGACCTCAAACTCGTCAATGGATTAAAACAAAAACCGTGTTAAATCTGCGATGAAGTGTATTGAAGTTAATGGAAAGCTCTTGTGTTTAGATTTGACAAGAGAACCGAATACTTTGCCAGTTGCATGCGTTTGCAGCTGTGAAGACATTTTACAGCTATGTATCTACTTGTTATGATGGCTGTTGCTAAGGCTGGGAGCGAGATATATACGGCACATGCCTTGTTGAGGGAAGCGAATTCGTCGAAAAGGGACTCAGGTGAAATCTTTCCAAACGATGAAGCAAGCCCATAATTGTTGAAGCTGACACCAACGCTTACTAGGGAACTTGAGCCAAACCAGCCTGAGGTGAGCTAAGGTGCTTGGTTGTCAGGCCAGAACATTGGACATTTCTGGATAGCCGTTTAACTCGGGCGTTTATGGATAGTTTAAGGGTTAAGCAAGGCGGATGAATGGGTAGGGCAGTAAAGGCGTCAACGGAGTTACAAGGCGAGGGGCTGGCCCTACCTGGCGTGCCCTAACACTCGGCAAAGCTTGGCATCAACGGCAACCACGCTAAAGAAAGGAACGTGGATAGGATCGAAACCACTAAAAAGTGGCGTATCATGCATCTTAAGCAAGTTTGGCTGGAAAGCTAGCCCACTCGTTCTCAGATGCCCAGCGTTTGGTAGCATATTGAGTCCTATTGGAACCCTGACCCCATTGGCGTATAAGCGTCCAAAAATCTTTAAGAAACAGCATAGGCCCAGGGGGAGCTCCTGACAAACGGATTAGCACCGCGTAACTCCAGTAAGGGCCTAGCATGATTGCTGCTGGCAACCTGCAAGCTGCTGTGCAAGCCACATGGAAACCGTCCATTAGGTCCTGGTGACGGAGAGACCAAATGAACGCTGAAGCATACACGTCCTGAACGCCACCCAAAAGTTACACAAAAAGACAGACGTGTTCTGCACTTTATATTTACAGGCATGAGCTGTGCTACGACAGCCCGGGGCCGAACAAATAGTGTTAAGCAGATGAACACACATTGCCATCTTCAGGATATAGTACACACATATCCATTGCACGCGCCAGCGCATCCATGGCATCAAAGCACTGATGGCTTTCAAAAAAGTGGCGATAAGGGGAAAACACATCCCTTATCCTTCGTCACCCCAACTCCGCCGGCACCTTAGTTGAACTCCCAATAGCTATACCCTTTGACTATGTCTCTACGAAGTCCGATGATGCATCCGTCAGTGCCTTGCAGGACCATGATGCTCCATTTGCAAACCCTCGAGAGCAGGTGCCCCGCGGCGCGGTTGCGAAGTCCGCACAGACCACAAACCGCATCCGCAGCGGTAGATTTGTTACTTGGTACATTGTCAGTCCATGCGCGTTGCGCACACTTCCTTGGATTCCCACGTACTGCCCGGGAGATCTCACGACATGATCACTTGATTAATAGGCTGTGGGATAAAACGAGGTGGTTAAACATGCGTCAGTTCACAGGAATCTCTTGAATGAAATACAAGACTGCATGCTTCTACTATTTACTCACGATGAAGAGCAACTTCACGAAGAAGCCGATGAACCCCATTACGATGAAACCAACAGCAGTCCGTGAGCAAACTTTCATGAACTCTGCAAAACAATTCCTGATTAGTAAAGCAGCTCAGGATCACAGCCTCAGTAGTCAGAGCCGCAGGCCTAACCTTTACGATCTGGCTTGGTGCAGCGCTTCACAAGGCGCGCGCTGTTCTTAGCAAAATCCTTCAAAGGCCTGTACACGACCTCTCCTACGTCCATGTCTGCGAGGTGATATCACAATTTACAGAAAGCAGGCTCTTTGGAAATGCGGGTGGAACAGCTGTGAAGGTAGAGCAACCCTCCAAATAGTTAAACAATGCAATATATGACAATT
Source organism: Volvox carteri f. nagariensis (assembly GCF_000143455.1). Taxonomy (NCBI): domain Eukaryota; kingdom Viridiplantae; phylum Chlorophyta; class Chlorophyceae; order Chlamydomonadales; family Volvocaceae; genus Volvox; species Volvox carteri. The sequence continues at coordinate 814,261 of NW_003307600.1, read as the reverse complement.
GGCACAAGTTTGCTAAATTGGCTAGGGAAACCCACGCTAGCGTTGAACACTACAGAAGGGTATTCGTACGGCGCTGGCGGACACGTTGCACCATGCGCTACAGTCTTTTTGTAAAATCAAAACTCTGCCATTTGTCAAATTATGGCAACTGATTATTGAAATGATATCAAAAAAATATTGGTCAGGTAATGATAAGGGCGCTAACCAACTCAATGCGGCAACGACCAAACGCGATGAACTAGTAATCAATTAATTCCCTACACTGAAGTCTTAACGGGCATGTTTGCATTGAATGGATTACGAAACGACTGGAAGAGGACAGGATCTGAATAGGGGCAGTCCCGCGGGCAAGGGTTCGTAACAGGGTCAGGTGCAAGCAACGGTCCAAAAAACGGAAAGCATTCAGCAGAGGACAGACCGAGCTTTCATCCTTTCATCATGGGGCGTTAGGCAACATGGTGCTCCGTGGGCCTACGTCAAAGATTCTCCGTGGGCCTACGTTAAAGCGGTCGCATGCACCATATCCAGTATTGATCATGCAGGTGGGGTCAAGCCAGCTCAATGCTCCCCTGTTTATGTCAATGTCGAAATGTGAAAAGGCGTTGTGTCGTTGTAGCTCAACTGCTGTCCCATCTAGCTGCCGTACTACGGAGGACCATGCGGGCGAGCAGAACTTCACCACTACAGTCAAGTATATTTCCCGCTAATTGTTGCAGTCAATGGTGTAATTGGGGGTTGACAGGGTAATTCCCTGGCCATCATTACTCTGGCCACCTAGGTGTGACCTGGATGTCCGAGTATCAACTGTCAAGTGGCCTTAGCAAGCAACATCACCATTCCAGCGCACGCAATGTACTCCTAATGTGCTGTAGGATTCTGGCTAACTGTAGCGCAGTCGTACTACAGCGGATTCGTGGGCCTTCGTGGGCCTTCCAAAAAACGTCTGGAATGAATTACACCTAAATGTTTGCGACGCGTGCGTGCGTGCATAGTAGAGTTGGACGTCCTGAGCTATGCCGTGCAATTTCCCGGGATCCTGATCCTGCCTGGCTGGCCCAGGCGCTGTTACACGCTGAGCTTATCCGCACTTATCCGCGAGGTCTTCCAGCAGTTACGTCGCCGGCAACCTGCAAACTCGCATGCGACATGCCCCTTCCACCACCTGCGCTTAGATGCCACTAAACAGTCTACAACACCATCTGTCACGTCACATACATAATCGGCACAGCTCGGAAATGCTCGCACCGCCATGCGGGAAGGGACGGACCGCCACTAGTCACATAAGATAGGGTTTTTAATCGCTGGCGGAAAATATACACCTTGGGTTCCCCGCGCTGCCTTGCCATGCTCCCTACCTATTTCCAGAAAGGTTCGATAACAACTTAAGGTTCCTCGGTCATGGCTCGGATCCGCTTACAGGACCCCACGTCCCAGCATCTTGGCCACAAGTCGGACGCGCTGTGTGCTGCGGCACGGCACATGGTTGCCTCCCCGTAACCTTTACACACACATTGGCTTGCATGTAGTGCACCGGTTGATAGGGATGGAAGCTGTTGGCCTGGTGCGCTGTACTACCCCGACCCCTCACCCCGCCGCCTCCGCCTTACAGCCACTGGGCGGGGTGCGAGGCCAAGGTTTAAGGATGACGTGGTACTGACCCCTTCGCCCTGCAGCTCCGCCTGCGAGGCTGGAGCCCTCATCTCCAATGCCTTTCCCTTTGCCTCGTCAGCCTGGCCAGCGGGAGCCTTGCTGGGGCCTCTTGCTGATACAGCTGCGGGTGCCGCCTGAGCGTTGCGAAGCGCCCCTGGAGCCTGGAGGGAAGCCTCCAGGTCGTCATCCGGGGAGAGGAAGTCCGGTAGCGATGACAAGTCGCCAGTCTGCGGGAGCGTAAAGGGCCGTCCTGTCAGACTTAGCTTCTGCAGCAGGCCCACCCTTTAGCTTTCCCTGCACTTCGCCCTGCACTTCGAATAACCGACCAAGCTTAATTATCTGCGCAAGTCTCAGCTCCTGCTGCTGGTGCTGCAATCTTTCATGCAGATGCTGAGGCGGCCCATGAAGGCGACGCGTTTTGCAGGCTCCTTGTGCGCTATGCGGTTTTCGCACCGAGCATTTAACTCGGCAGAATGGAAAGCCACGCACCTCTAGCATCTTCTCTATCTCCTCCACACCAAGCTGCTCGCCATCCTCCGGCCGGAATGCCCCAGAAGACAATAGCGTAGCAAGTGATTCCGGCGCAGCTGCATTTCCAGCGCCACGGACAGACGGAGGCGAGGCGGATGTGTCAGTCGCGTCTTGTTGTCCACCAAAACCCCGCAAAGAGAAAAATTGCGATAGGGTGTCCAACAACCCGGGCGGAGGTCGCGTGGTGAAGCCCGCAGGCACCACAAACTCCCACTGCTGCTCGGCCCGTCGAATGCGCAGCTCATCAGCCCGCTCCACAAAACCCTGCTCGCTCTCCATGGCAATCCACGAAGCCCAGGTCGTCTCATTCTTCGGGTCGACCTGCATAGGTGTCCGCACAGGTGTGGGGGCGGGTCCGTCAAAGCCCATGGGCCCATGGACCGTTCATAAAAGTAAATGTCACGGTGCCGGGGGCGGCTGTCTTCATCCTCCAGGTTGGAAATTGGGAACCACTTCTCGATTTGTGCGTGTCATCCTTGCGCAGAGGCCATGCTCACCTTCTCTGTACTCTTCCAATTTTAACAGTTGTGCCGAAGCATAGGAAAGTGAGGGAATTATATGCGCGTGCAAGGGGTGGCGGGGAGGCGTGCGGTGACTCCATCAAGATGCTGAATTGGAAGCCACACAGTTGACGGAACGGCACGTGTTCGCACACTGGCGGAGAACAATGAGAAGTAGTTCACGTACTTACCCGTATGGCAGCCTTGAAAAGCTCCCGAGCTGTTTGGATGTTGCCCGCGCGCCACTCCAGCGAACCCCAGGCATGGAACACGTAAACGGTGCCGCTGCTGCGTGGGTCCGCCCACACACCCTCCTGGAAGAGCTGACGGGCCCGGTCAAGATTGCCCTACATGAGTCCACGGTTTACCACAAGGCGGAATAAGCGCCTGGTTAACTTTAAAACCAACATGAAAGGGTGCCAGAAGTGCAGCAACAGCTCAAGCAAAACTAATAAATCCAGCGCTGCATGAGCATAATCACGAGCTCTCGTGTGCGGGAAATATGACCATGTGGCTCGCCAAGCGCAGCGTGGCCGTGTGGTGTCTCGTCAATCAGTGCCTACAACCTGCATTTCTCAATTACGTCAGGCAAAGTAACCGTCTTGTCTCTTCCATAGTGAAGGTTCCCAAAAATGCGCGGCGTCCTACCCTAAATCTTTACCATCGTGAGCGCACTGGGGAGCAAAGCACTGCATGCCACACCTGCTCCGCTTCCATAACGCCGTACGCTTGCCAGAGGTACAGGTAGTTTGGATCGGCCTGGAAAAGTGTCAAAGGCATATGTGTCCATACGTCAGGCTTAAGTGGCCGTGCAAACGCTGCATGCCATAGCAAACCGAGCCACTGGGCGATCCGCCACTAGGGTTCACCTCTCATTCCCCGCTATTTGCACTCCATACGTGAATGGAGGCAGTGAGCCCAATGGCAAGCACAGGGACAAGAGAGTATGCAAGGTACTGCGTCCCTCTGGTACACACAAACGCCGCACTCCCAACACGAAACACTCGCCGATTGCAACGCGTTTCCACCCGACACTCTGTAGGACAGTATATCCGGGTAAAATCATGCCCCGGCATGTCTACCGGCCGTCGGTGTGGCCACACTAGCGTGGAAAAGATCCGAATAAATGCACCTTCAAACCCCAAACCCTTCCACTCTGCAGCTCCTTGTCACCATACCTTCAGTCCTTGTTCAAATAGCTGCTGCGCCCGATCAATCCTTCCTGCTTGCTTTTCTACCAATGCCCACGCCTACGATTGGACATGCAAACACCACCGGAAACGCCTCAGGCGATAATCGAGTCATATTCAGATGCCCAGGGCCGCAATGCAGTTGGTATACGCTAGCATGACGGGGCGTCACACCATGATATGCCTAAATTCGACTAACATAACAGCTGCGCGAGGCCCTTAGCCCTCGACAGGATCCTGGACAGCAGCTGCGCGGAGTACAGAGAAACACTGTGTGCGCGTGAAAGCGCCCAAATCAATCGCATAATGACTTAAGAAAGGTGCGATGCGAGATGGATGCAGCGCGCATGAATCCTCCAGCTGCGGGAAACCATTTGTGGAAGTTGGATGCCAGGATTTGAAGCCGTGACATAATAGCATTGAATTCGTGCATGCGGTCGGAAACTGGCATTCATCGTGTCCTTCAACTGCCATTCGTCGGAATCCCGGCGCGACTCGGTAGAGTCATTCCCCACCTGGTAAAGTGCAGGGTCCGTGGGGTTGAGCTGTGTTCCCCGCTGCAGCAGGGCCAAGCACTGTTGCGGGTTCCCCTGCTTCTTCTCCCAGAGCGCCCACGCAAGGTGGACATAGCTTCACGGACATGGAACAGGAGAGGATGTGCGGGACTGTGATTCATTATCACAACTGAGTATTACACGCAATGCAGTTGTACACACGGACGCCGGCTTTACAAAATCCTGCAGTGAGGTGCTGTGCATTTGCTGGAGCGTACCCTCCTAAACTTGTGGACCGGTAAAAGCAATAGAATGCTCCGTGATTTTACAGTATAGCTAACACAGCCCTCCGGAAAGATGTCTAAGACCGTAACATTGTGGAGAGCACTGATACCGACGAACACGTTAGACATGAACAATGGCTGGGCGCGCCTTACCGTGATCGAGGGTTCGCTCCCAACGCTTTCCGAAAAAGGTACCGCACCGCTGTAGGATCGCCTTGCTTCGCCTCCAAAACTGCCCAGGCCTACGGGGAGAGACCAAAAACCGTGTTAGACATTCGCCGGCACCTGAGTCCATATCACAGGCCGGAAAGCCCAAGAGTGTCACCCGGGAAAGAATGCCACACACCGAATCCACTATACCTCGCCTCCGTGGGCGAACATGTTGACACCACGACACTCTCACGCGAGCAGTACTACATTCGTAACTATAACCTAGGCCCCGTACCTGCCACAGTGCCACGCTTGCCGCTCCTTCGGCTGTCCGGGTACCCTCCTCAAACCACGCGCGCGCTTCACCCACGCGGCCCAGCTGCGCCGCCATACAGCCCAGCGCGTTGTAAAGGTAGGCGTTTTGTGACTGAGGCTTTCGCCGACATCGTTGAATGCCCTGTGCGTGATGTAGCAGCGACGCTTAAGGATCTCTCAATACAGGACTCAGTACATGTCAAGAGGCCTCATAGCCTAAGCCAACAGATGAGCCCACGGAGAGCGCGGACGTGCAGGGACTGGGACACATAGCACCAAGAACATCGAAAAGCTGGTCCATTGAGATCCCCCTGCACAATCATTGCCCTCAATTCAATGCCTGTAGAAATACTACAGGCTTCCCCGCACCTGCATCCATAGGTCCCTGGCCCGCGTGTAGTTGCCCTGGCTCTTTTCGAGCATGCCCCATTTATGCCACGCGCAGGCGTGTGTGCTGTCTACAACCACGGCGGCATCGTAGAGCTTGCGAGCCCTGTCCGGGTTGCCCGTCAGGGCTTCAAGCCAGCCCCAGGCCGACCAGATGTATGGGTTTGTGTTACCTGCAGTCGCCCCGGATAGCAAAGTCATACTTCTTAACAAGCTGCACGGACGCCCCATGGCAAATTCGCCAACGGACTACAAAACTCTGCTTCTTGTAGAGGAAAGTCTTGCCGGCAAAAGCCAATAGGGATATAAAACGACCAATGGGCGATGTGAGCAGGGACTAGCGGGTATGGGTTTTTTGAACATCCAGACCTTAGGGGCTTCGCTTGTAGGGGCTCATAACAAGTATCCCAACCGTGCAACAAAACAGCAACGCATGGCCTGGACGGCAACAGACATCCTTCACCATCAGGCTGGTCACACTAGACCCGACGTGGGCATCCAAACACGCACATATCTGTTGTTCCTTTCCATGTATCGTTCATGCCTCCTCTTTCATCGATTCCCAGCGTATGATATGGTCTTGATGCGGGTCAACGCCAGGTGCACAGGATGTCAACTATCTCCGAGCATTTGAGCATGGGACTGGTCTGGCGCGTATCACGTATGCGCCACGAAGAATACGCCTTTCCTCTGAGTGCTTCATCGTTTGCTGTAAGCACATAATCCGTAGGTAAGACGACGTGGCGTGTGGCGTGTGGAGTGTGTATAAAGCCCATCTATAAGCGAACACGTCCTTTGCTGCTTTACGCAGTTTGCGCCTCCCCCCTCTGTTGCAGAACTTGGAGGACGGCAACTGGCAGGAATTTCCAGTTACGCTACGGCAAATAAGCACCAGACGGCGGTCTCACGCCCTTGCACATCTTGCCTGCCACCTCTGCATGACTGCATGGCCGGGCCTAACGCAGTCCATTCTCTAGGGACATTACGGTAATGAGCATTTCAGCCGTCCTTCCTACTCGCACAGTAGCTGCCCACGGCAGCGCCGGGCAAGGCGAGCTATGTGGCACATACATATGTACGCCGTGTGCCATGGTTCAGTTCAGCCCGCGCACCTGTGTTAGCGCACCCGTCCTGGTAAAGCCCACGAGCCTCCTCAAAACGTTTCTGCTGCACAAGAGCCTTGCCGAGCACCACGTATGCCCGAGGATCTGATGGATCAAGAGCAAGACACCTCCTACAGCAGGGTAGGTAACCGTGGAAAGTTTGTAGGTGTGTTTCCCAAGGCTCGGGAGCAGGGCATCCTGTACGACCGCGGGTAAACCCAAAACGCATCTCACCTTAAGCCATCTTCTACGGCTTTATACAACGCTTTCCGCTCAGCGGCATCCAACGTGAGGCGCGCACGTATCCGAGCTGTGCGGCTCCGCCACTGCAATCGTACAGAGCTGTTGATGATCAACAACGTTAAAACTAGCAATTCGATGTATGGGACTAACCAGCATTAGATCGATGTTGATCTTAAGGACCTTCCGTTCGCTTTGTCGTCCCACCATGTCGCGACTCAACAACTGATCACCGCCAGTCGAGCCGGATTCCAATTTGTCATTACCAGAGCTGGAATTTCCATCACCGCCAGTGCCTGTAGTCGATTGCGGCTTGGGTGCAAGCTGCAGCAGGCCTGTTGGCTCATACGCTCTGACAATAGCTAGCGTATGCTGCCGTGAAGACCTCCGAATTTGATTCTTTGGAAAGCCGCTGGAAGATCCACCGGAGCTGCAAGCCTGTTCCCCAGGACCCCGTGTGGTGACGCCACGCCAAAGCACTGATAGCGGCACCAGCATCTGAAAACGCAATCCGGGAAGGAAATAGTCCCGATTATGTCCCTATCCCCTGGAACTATTCATATCTCGGCGCATCGGTCGGGAATAACAATGTGAACTAGAAGCGTAAACACAATAGCTGCCTGCTAATTTAACATGGAAGCTTTTAAAAGTTTAAAGCGCCATAATTTACAATATGCTACCATGGAAAGGCATGGCAAATTTAGGCATGCAAGTTAAGACGCGAGATCCCAGCCGTACGTCCTGGGTGGCCTTGACACCGCTGTTTGACAACTTGCTCCTCAAAGTTCTGCCCCCAATGTCACCACCTGTATCATCAGGAAAAGGGTTTCCAAGCAACCCGCGAGGTTGCACCCTCGGAGGAGGGGGAAGGCACACAGGGTGCACTCCTGGGGCACTGCGCCTGCATGCGGGCGGTCTCCCTACTCGCATGGGGTGAATCCGTGCCCTAGGTACTATGAAATACATTGCAAATACGCAGCCCAACGCATTCGTTGACGCCACTTATAGCGAAAGCATTCAGGAGACGCCCGCTCCGGAAATTGAGGCGGCAAAGTAACTGGCAGAGCCATGCCGTAAACGGCAGCACGAGGATATAACGAAACGAGGTGAGCGAGCATGCTTGCAAGCTGTTGTCTGGGTGGGAAGGGCATCTGCAAAAGCAGCATGTCACAAATGGCTCGCTTGTATCATTGCGCTGAATTCGACATAACCGAGTCCTGAAAGTGTTTGCACCAATTTCCGGTGCCGTTGCACTGTGAGGTTCGAAGCGACATTCATAGTCTTTACAAATGATATGTATATGGTCTTCACGGCATTCACAATCAACTCATATCCTGAACGGATTACCACTGCTACTACGATTGCTACCGGACGCATGTCAATTCCGTACGGCAAAGGTTGTATTGACCGGCACGCGACGCACGCACAGCAGGTTCGCCTGCGTCGCGGAATAACTTATTGATGCGCATCATCGGTGCATGTTTATTTTCTGACGAGGTATCAGACAATAGTCGAGGGCAACGAAATACGCGATATGGGTCGCAGGAACACCCCGACTCAGATGTCAGACTCCAGCATGTCTCCACAGGAGCGATATGATGCAGCGTCCATGCATCCGCTGGAGTTTGCACCCAGAACATGGCTAACGCCAAAGTCCACAGCTGCGTTCAAGGACCAATTAGCTCTCAACACAGCCACTCAGGCCAGCCCTCAACATAATCAAACCGCACAGGGGAACGTGCGCCAGCAAAATGTTGCGCTCAAAACAGTGCCCGCCCGCACCACTCCGCCCGCAGGGTGTGGACAAACTAACCAGAAAGTTATTTTCACAATTGCCAACGCTCCTCAAAATGCTTGCCCCCCTGCTTTGCAGGAGCTCTGTGAGCGTACGTTATAACATCATAGGTAAGAACACATCCAGCATCCAACGGCCAACGCCGGATGAACACCATAGCGACAGTGTCCAACGCCGCCCACAACCTCACTCACAAACACCATTTGGCCTACGCCACGTCCTTAGTCACAGCCTTCCCTCAACAAAGGTGAAGGTGGGATAGAGGCCGCCCTACTAGTCGACCTGTTCCCTAGCAGCTGGTGCACATACACTTGACTAGCGAATCACAATGGCATGAATGACTCGGTGCCTGCTACCCGACCACGGCAGCCGCGCCACTAGTTGGCGTTGAAGATGCAACAGTGGCACCAGTCGATACACAGGACGACAGCAGTCGCTGCAACACCGTAACCAGTGCTGCGGCAGTTGGACGGGTGCGGGGATCACTCGCCCAACATGCCTGAGCAAGTGACCTGGCGGATCACAGGAAATTTGCACGACAGAAAAATGTTGATGGAAACAAGGCAGATTCATTACTCAAGCCAAGCGGATGAGGCCTTACTAGGGTGAGCATGGACACGACAAAACGACTTGCAAGCGAAAAGAAGGAAAAAGCGTGCACGAGATGCAATCTTACCTTTAAAAAACGGCATGGATCCTAAGTGCGTTCAATCAACGGCAACTGAGGGTCGGGACAAGTTACACACTTACAGCCCACCTGAAAGCGCTCGGCGTGTCAGGTGGAAATGCTGGCCTAAGACCCCGTTTGACCACGTGGTAAGGCAGTTTATCAGGCGGTACACCATCGTAGACGTTGCCGCCGGTGTACACTTCCCACATCAGGATGCCAAAGCTGCGCGGGCGTTGCAAAATGAGCGACGTTAACTGGGTGGATCGGGTAAACGCGGCCGAAAACGAGAAAGGCATTCATGCGCTGTTCCCCTACGGCCGCAGGACCTGCCGATGCGGCCCGGGAATTGCGACCCCCGAGTTTCCCGTGCACTCACCTGTAGATGTCCACTGCCGCGTCCAACGGATGCCCCTTGCAAAACATTTCAGGCGCCATGAAGGATGGGGTACCAACCGCATATTCCAGGTTGAAGCTGGGGCGCTGCCCCGGGGCAGGCTCGGCCATTAGCCGTACGCAGCCAAAGTCGGACAACTGCATATCAATTGGAGAAGAGATGATTGGAGAAGAGATGGAAACAGGGGACTAAGGTGGAAGGATTCTCGCGACCAAGGAATGGTGAATGATGTTATAGCATTTTCATCTAGCCATGCCGTATGCTAGCCACGTTATGACCCCTTGTAACTACCGCCATACCGCGCCTGGCCCATCCGCCCCCTTTCCTGGGCGCCTTATCTGTACCACGAGTAAGTTACACAACCTCCGGTTTATTCAACCTGCATTCTGACGCCTGCTTGCTGTCATTCACATTTTGCGTCCTGCTTGCGGCCACCCGCTGCCTGCAATTTCCTGCAGATATCCGCACACCCTCTGAACTCTTGCCCTGCATCCTTCAAACTCCAATGCCTTGTGTCGGATGCGCACGAAGTCAACACCTCTACTACCTGCCACACCGACACGTCCCACTTGTGGCCTTTATTCATTCGATTGGTCTGATTGTTTAGTGCTACTCTTGCTCCGCATGCTGCAATAGTTCCCATGGGTCTCCATGTTTGCTATGCACACTGCGCGCACCTTGCACACCCAGCCACGGGGATCCCGCATGGAGCTCTTGAGCAGAATATTGGAGGGCTTCAGATCTGCAGGCAGGCAGGCATCGGGACAACGGATCCGTTAATAGATAGCAGACATGCAAACAAGCCAGCCCAGCGATCAGAAGAATTCAGGTGCTGCGCTGCCAAAAGGGCACGCGGCGCAGTCCTTAAGAGCCCGTAAGATGCAATCCTCTGTTACGATTGAATCTTAGCCACGCACCGCAATGTACAAGCCGCAGCGCATGGAGGTGCCGAAGCGCCAAGGCGATTTCCATGAGGGTGGTGTACAGAGCCTGCAATCACAAGGGAGCGGTCCGCAGTCCGGTGCCGAATAATATAATTTAAGCCATATATGACGGGTTATGATGGATGTCATCAGAAGGATTAGGTTGTCCTGCAAGCCTGCAGCACTCCTAAACATCATAGCCGCCTCACGTCCACAGCAACGACGTCCGCACCTGCATGTTGGGCCGGGCGCCAGTGGTCCGGAAGCAACCACGCTTGACGGCATGTTTGAGGCTCCCTGCAAGGGAGAAAGCATACACGTGGGTCGAGCAAGGCTGACGAGACAGAATTAGAGCGATACCACGCGGCCAACCTTTTGACACGTATCCGCATGGTGGCATGCGCTTGAGGTGTCGATTATAATCAGCTAGTAAGAATGCGAACGGGCACATAAACGATGCCAACCTTTCCATGTTTTGCCGGGCTTCACATCATAGCCACCAGCCCAGACACCACCCTGCCACAAGTATTCCCGCTTTAACAGTCAAGCCTACCTCACAAGTCTTAATTGTCGGTGCGTGAAGTAAAATCCTAAATTTCCAATTGCCGACGCAGATCAAACCTATAGGGGCGGCCCAAACGGAAAAGCAGCGCAGCTGAAAACCCTCACCCTTACCCGCATCGCAATACTCCATGCAAATGATCATGTTGGAAGGCCCTGTCACGCCGCCGTTGTCCGCTGCGCCATTGGCACTCTGCCCCTTGGCCTTGGGCAGCAACTTGAAACGGTCGGGTTGGCCTACGTACTCCACCACCATGACGTCTACGAAGTAGCTGAACACCTGTGACAGTGGGACATCAAGCGTGAGAAAGGGATATAGCCTTAGGTGAGGGTACTGATTAATGAAGACCGGCTCCGCTGTCGCTATCTGAAGGAGCCCCAAAGGGGACGCGGGTAACCCCTTAGTCCAAGGCCTTGATACGGTTAAACCTTACATATTGTTATTGGGAACTGGCAGAGGCGACAGCGCACAGTCCGGGCTAGGTATGCCTGGCTTCTGAAGCTGGGAAAGCCCTGACCGCCCAAGATGCTTCAATCGCTCGCGGTAACGAGAGAAACAGAAAGAGGTTGATCCACTGCCGGCCTCATGCCTTCCCTTCCTTCCCTCTTGCTCCGCGGTAAACACGAATGAAGCCATGTTTGTGCGCTACTTGAGTAACTAGCAGTTGTAAAGGCGCAGTACATGCCAAGCCACCCAATTTCCCGCGTCCTTAGCGCATAGTATCCTATATTAAAAACCGAAACAGAAATAAAAAACCGAGACAGAAAACAGCAGCACCCAACTCGCTGGCTCGCGTGGAGAAGCCTTACCAAGCCCCTACATGCCCCTTTGCCCTCTGCAACAAGTTTCCTTTGGCTCCTGCGGTGGCATTACCTGCACGATGTTGGGGTGACTGATGGACGTGGTAACGGCGAGCTCCGTGGCATCCCGCTTCAGCACGCGCTTGAGCTTAATCATCTGTCCCTCATCGTCAATATCGTACACCTCGTCAGCACCTTCTTCAGTGCCAACAACCTGCTTCGTGCGAACCCAGTCCCGAGGGTGAACGCAGAAAGGCAGGACAAGCCAGGGCTCAGATAGGATCTTGGAGCAGGCTTGTATGTGTGCGGCAGCTCCCCACCGCTTCAGTGAATTACATCCTAACCGCGTATGCAAACAGGCTCATTTGATTAGGGCCCCCGTCGTCATTTACAACACTGCGGCCATATGTGGTTTAAGGTCCTGGGTTCGATTCCTTGGTAGACCCCCGATATTGTCGGGAACATGCGATTATGGCTAGCTGCTGAGATGTGGAGTCGAAGTAACAGTTAATGGACTAAGATTCGCACGCTGGATAGGTGGCGACTGCTGAACCCTCTGTCTATGCGGATGTTCGGGTGACTGGATGAGGAGGGATCCTACCGCCGTGGACTTCCAGTTCGTATGGCGTAGTACAGTGTGGTAATGGTGGATGGCGCTGTATGGTGATAAATCATAGAAATGATAATATGTTCAAGTGGCCCAGAAGCCTCCCACTCTGTAACAGCAACAACAACTTTCCCACGCAACCCAACGCAATCAATTATAAGCCTCTTTGTCCAACGTGCCTTGATCGCCACCTCGAGACCATGTAAGGTTCCGCAGAACACGACGCCCTGACCGCCCTGACCGATCTGCTTCAACAGCTCCACACCGTTGACATCGTCCTGTAACCCCTCCCTGTGGAAAAAGGTGGGGGCCGCCCGGGCAAGAAGTGACGCAAGTACCCGATGGAGTAATGGTGAGCCATGTACCTTCATTCTCCTGAACGCCGGAAGCCCGCGGACACTAGCTTGCGCACAGTCCTCAGCGACCACAGCTCCTGGAACAGGTGAAGATGTGGCTGCTATGCCAACGCCGTTCCCGACCTACACAGCTTGACTGAGCGAACCCAACCTGACCTTAACCCCACAGGTCAACTTACGCTTCCAGTGCGGCCCGTTGGGATAGCACTTGATTAAGAGAGGAGCGTATTGAAGACACCATCATCCCGAGGTTCGATCGCGGTGCTGCCGCAGAGGATGCAGTGATGCCAAACGACAAGTTGCGCCGCGCTGTCGTGCTTGAACTCGCCGCCAGGCCTGGTCAATACCACATCACAGACAGGCAAAGCAGAAGGTAAGGCCGTGAACTGGACACTCGCAGTGCAGAGTCGAGGACACAAAATTTAGCGAACATAACCTAAACTCGCAAGCATTCCAATGTCACGGCATATGCGCGCCCGGCAACAAAATCAGCTCCAGTGGGCAGTTCCTGCCCTGAAGTACGCTACCTAATTAAAAAATGTTTTTCAACGAAGCCCTGATTGCATCTAATAATAATTCCTATTACCAGCTAGTAACAGATAAGTTGCGGCATGCTCGCAGCTGTCCACGCCTCGGAACTCCTGCCTTACGCGCGCTGGTCTTTGCACGCTTGTCCCAGCCGTGCATGGGCGGCCATACTGACCACACCGACACTCACCATACTGACCACACCGTCAGTGACCACATGACCATACTGACACTCACCGTCATCGTTCAAAGCGCCTGTGGTTGGCGCCGACGGTAGTGGACCAGCGCCTTGGTTCACAAGGCCCGACATCTGACTCTGCAACTGCGAGGGCGGTCCCTGCCCAGTTTCCCTAGCGACGGCGTTGGTCGCAGCGGTGCGAGGCATGATGGAGCGAGGGGTGCAACTGGTTGAGACCGCAATAGACGACGGGTTAAGGTGGAAGTCGTGTAGCGTGGACCACTCGTCGCTCAACTCGCCGCCTTGGAACAACAGCTCCTGAACTGTCAGCAAGCACAGCTGCAACGAGCCAGCACGGACGTTGGTGGTCCGGGAGTTAATAGGTCTAGAGCGTTGGGGACAAGGAAGGGGAAGTGCATGCTCGTAACGCCCATTTCGAAGCACGAAGTGCACTACGGGCATCGAGAGGCCGCGTCAGGCGGCATCCTGTTGTGCCTGTTTGCGGAAATGGAGCAACTCGACAGATGAAAACACTCCAGCAACCTAGCACGTGGTTCTTAACCTTACGAACTTCACCGTGCATCCAGACCAACTAAAGCCTTTGTCCAAGCAACACCGCTCGCTTGTAAGGGCAAGCAGCTAACCAAAGCAACCAGCCACCCTTACGCATATTGACAAAAGCCAAAAGCAGCATGCAAAAACAACCCTGCATATGTCCTCTTGGACGGCTTTGGTCCTCCGCATACCATGATCCTGCTTAAGAACAGGCTGGAGAAATTCGCCCTACGTCCACATCCGAAAACCCGCCCGCTCTGGAGCACAACCCCCTGACCTTCAATGCCTGGTGTACGGCGGACAGGGCCGACTCCAGAAGCGGCTCCGGCAGCGGCTCACGGCACGTGAGATAGGCAGCTAGGAGCGGCACACCCCCAGGAGACACGCCGGTAACCAGGACCAAGCTGCCAACGTCCGCAACGCCAACCCGATGGCACAAGGAAACGTCACGGCCACGGTTGCTCTCATCCTGTGGGCCCGAGGTGTCACACCAAGAGGCTCTTCAAAACACAGAACGGGTGTTTATTGCACACTTCTATGTACAACCAAAGCTGCTGTAGGGAAAGGATGTTGCAAGAACAGACGCTGCAGGCTTTAAATCTTCCCAAAGCATGGCGGCTCGCAGAGGCCACCGCTGACTGGCGCCGCTCGGAATCAGTCAGAAGCTAGCGTGCTCGCATCTGAGGGACAAACTGTGTGCAGCGCTCCGTACCTACACGACCAACGGTACCAGTTTCAAGGGGCCCCCATTGCAATCTGGTTTCGAAAAAAGGCCCTGACATCTCTCATTAACGGAAAACCGCAGACACGTCACTCCACTGGAAGCCGCTTTGGTGACAAAAGTGCCATACACATTCGCACCCCGCATCTCCCTTGTCCTTCTTTCCTGACTCCCCACTGAATTGCCGAAGACTGACCTGCATGTATTCGCTGCAGTTCTGGATGATTGAACCGCCGTACAGCCGTCGGTAGCGTCCATTGTCCACTCCCGTCAGAAGCTTCAAACAGGGACAAAATTCGGCAAATGAATTTGTTGTTACATACCAGAACGAGTGACACACAGGTGGCGACTCACCCGCTCGCAGAGCCCAATGACCGCCTAAGCAAGCCATCACCAGGAAATGTAATAGGTTGACAGGGCAGGACATAACAGGACAGCGCATAATCAGGCGAAGCCGCAGCTATTCTGGCACTGTTTTCCTCGTGTTGTCAATCGTACACATAGCCATCCAACAACCTGGTTGGGCTGTGCCAACCCTCCAACAACCTCACTTGCCTGATCACCTTATGCTGCATCGCCTGAGATACAGTATGCCCACCATACGCTCACCCTTAATGAGCATCCCTGTTCGTAATTCCGCTCATTCCATCCCAGCCCAGTCACGACAGCTACTGCCAACAAGAAACGCGTCACCATGGATAGCAAATCAACTAACCTGAAGCATCAACGTGTGATTTAGATGTGTCACGTGCGCCTTCAACGTCCTGGTTTGAGCATCCTGATTCTCCCCCGGTGTACTCGAGGGCGCGAGAGGCCACAGCCTCGAGTCACTGCGCGGAAGAGCAAGTATTCAGGTTGGGGGGGGGGGGGGGTAAAGGCAAAAAAGAGGGTTCGGCCTGGTAGTTAATGGCAACACTGCGTGTGCTTACAATATAAATGCTGGCAAGACAAGGAAATGGCAGCCAACGGTCCATATTCTGGTCAACCCTAGCCCGAGTTAAGCCAATCTGTACAGAATGCAGGTCCCGTCGCTTCCATTTCTCGCCATGGGCATTTCTACCTCGACTAGAGGCCTTATTTTCAGCACGAAAAGCGCCCAGCTTGCCGACCGAGCCTGACGCAAGCCCCTAACCCGTATGAAGGCATCCAACCCAAGATGAGGCCCTATCCCCGATCCTTTCCCTGTCGGCATGCTCTATAATATGCATACCCTCTCAGGTATCCAACATCCTGCTCATTCACCATCGTTTTCCAACGCAACACCTCACAGCCTCGTGTTTAAAAAACGTTCCCGGCATGCCGCAGCAGCTTCCTTCCCCATCATTCCCAACCCCCAAAATAAAAGAGCTCCTTACAGCTCCGTTTCTCCCCGCGCCGTGTTGCCCTCCTTGACGACCGCGCCCTCACGGGACCCGACATCCTGGAAAATTGCGGCAGTGATTGCCGACCGATGCAACAGCATTGGCGTGGCGCAGAAATGCATCGACGTGGCACGGTATGTTAAATCCTGCAACCCAGCTGACACCGCGCTGATGAGTTTGCTGATCGTATCGCAGCGCCGCAGCGCCGCTACCAGGTCCACGACGGCCTGCGGCAACGACACCATCTGCTTGTCTCCCGTCGCTTGCACCGACAGTCCATTGCCCCCGCCAGATACTACCGGCGATGCTGCAGGAGAAAGCAGCATCAGGTCTGGCAAATGGTGCGGCAACCAGTTAGGCATCGCGGACAGCTTGCCATTGGCGGTAGAGGCAGCATTGGCAGAGCCTGCAGTGCGCCCGGCGTCGAGGGCTGCTGGCAAGCCACCAGTGGACTCCACGGCCGAAGGGGACGTGGCAGTCGCGCCCAACACGGCGGGCTGTGCGCCACCGAGGCCAATTTGTAAGGCGCCCGCCAGTTGTCCGCCAGACTTCAAGGGTAGTACGGCACAATGCTGCATGCCTGTAAGAGCTGCAAGATGCCTCAGGTCCGGAGGGCTGCCGTCGCCGGCAGCCTCAATCCCTGCCCCCACAAGTGCGCCAATGTCCACGCTCCATGTGAACGCAGTCTGCGGGCACAGGGATGTGGGCCAAGATACGCATGCCGTCATCCAAAATCGATATTTGTTTAAAGGGACCTCATTTGGAGTAGGAACCGTATGCGCATGGCAACGTACGTAGCTACACTGCGAGCTTGCGATGCGCAGGTCTTGCCTGGGCTGCCTTGCAGAGCCAGAGCACAGAAATTAGTGAGTAAAGAAACGCGAAAGCCTTGACCACAGTCAGCAGCCTGCTCTGTTTGGTTACATGCATTCACTTGGGGCCCTTCCCCACGGACAAACCTCCGTGCCACGGCGCCGGATCATGGGTACCGTACACAGCTAAGGCACATGCGCTATGAAGACGTGTTCGCATCAACATTTCCTAGACGGCGCGGCATGAAGTTAGGACATGTACAACGAGTCGCTGACATGCCCAGCCTAACTGTATAACTGTATAAGTAAAAAGCTTAGTTGGTATTCCATGAGTTGGCACCCACTCATTCCATGCCTATCCTTACTTCGCGGGTCGTAATTCGTCGCAGACTCGAGCCTGGCTGACCCTCCGGCGACGCCACAGAGACGCTGTGACCCTGTGGCTGTACTGCTCGCAGAATTCCGCCTGACGCCAGCACAACCGCAGTGCATTTATCTGACGAGAAGGCCCAGATGCTGCGGTAGAGACATAAGGAGCCCGTGCAAAAAAAGAGGTCACGTTGCCACTTTGCCACGCCATCGCAGGCAAAGCGACGTATGGTGTATGTCAGAACACGTGGGACCCGGTAAGGAGGCATAATTTTCATAGAGATATGAAGAGGTCGCGGGGAAACGACATTTCCGGTTACGATGGCTGTATCGCCCACGCCGTTTACAGGTCCAGGCCCGGTGCTTGCGGGGCTCACTAACCGTAGATACAGCGTCCTATCAGCCCGCTCATGACTCATCTCCCAGGCACTCCACGCCGTGCTTCTTACTCAATTCTTACCTCGCTAGCGTTGCACCGAGGGAACTTGCCAACATATCGGCACTCCTTTGTGCACGTTCCAGCCATGGTCCTGACACGTCTGCTAATCGCAGAGCTACGTCCGCTAATTCCTGTGAAGGAAATAAATATTTTACAACTCGAGACACCTAAAACAGCAGATTACCAGTGGTCATACCTCACGCGATCGCCAAGGAGGTGGAGGGTCCGGTTGCACCAGCCCAGCATTAGGAGCAGGAACTGAAGCTGCTATAAGGTTTTCAAGAGAGGAAGGTGATTCCTTTCCAGCCAATGAAGTACTAGGCCCTGAGGACTCTCCCTGGTGCTGAACCGGTGGTAAGCTTTTCTGCTCGGGCCCATATGTAGAAGCTTTAGTCTGGACATTTTTCTTCGAGCCAAAACAACCAAACCAGCTCATTGCAACTGCGTGCTATCGGTGCGCTCGAGGCATGTTGACCCCTCGTTTTCCAATAGCTATTAGACCCTTACTGTGGCATTCTTAGATAATTCCGGTATCGCGTGTGTCGCTTTCAAGTACGACTGTTACCGACTTGTACTGATGTTTTTGTACTGCGTGCATCATTAGGAGCGCCAGCCATCCTTGTCTCTTATCATAAGGATTATTCATCTATGGAGAATTGAATTGCAGGCGATGCAAGAGCATCGTATGGGTGCGTCCGGACTAACAAGGTACCATGGGCGCGGCGCCGCGCACTTCGTCGTCTCCGCCTGCCACCATCCAGAATGTTGATTCAAGGACATTACTCTTGATTGGTCAAATGCAACGTCGACTAAGTCCTGATGCAGGGGTTCACGCAGTAGGTGCATTCGATGCATGATCGCACTTACAGGATGCATTACTGAGCATTGTAGAGAGAATAGGACGCTTGTCGCCTGGCCCAACAGTGCCGCAGCACTTCCGCCGGCACATTGGGCACGTGTAGTAGCTCTAGACAGTACGGCACACCTTCCTTATGTAAATGCATGCTAAGGCGTAAAGCATACTAGGTGTTTGGTATTCAGTTAGTTATTAATCAGTAAGCGCGCTACAATAAAGCGCGCTACGTTGAAATGTACCTCGTCTGAGCGACGACGTTTGAGCGCCATTTCGGAATCGTGTGCTAGTTAACACGATAACATTGCTTAGTTTGCCATGTCAACTTTAGTGCGCTCCTGTGGTGTGCGAGTCGGCCCAAGTCGCTCTACCCTAAGGGGGTGTTTCCGCTTGGCTTAACATTCACCGATTAAGGTATTTAATCCGCGCCAATCCGCCGTAATCCGCGAGAAGTGTTTCATACGTGTGGATTAAGTCACGGATTGTTGAAGTACAACATTTGCCTTTCCATGCATAAAATACAAAAATGAGTATTGCTGGACATTCAAAAGGCTATCGAGTATCATCATGAAGGCCTTGCAGCACCTTCGAACGACACCCACGGTGTGGTGCATAATGCCGAAAAAGAAGCGCAAAGCTTCCACAAAGCTAGGAACACCTACAGCCTTTATATAGGATAACCTTCCAACCTAACAATTAGGTTTTTGATGAGGGATTGTAAAACGTGTTAATCCGAGATTGTCAATTTGGTACTTGGTGGCCGTTTTTGCACCGAGTTTTTAGTATAGGAAGAGCTTTTATATGTATATCGAGCTTTTAGTATAGGAAGAATATGCGCATTTTATAACATGTTAAACTGTATTTAATCCGCGAAGCGCGCGGATACTGGCGTAGATATCGAAATAATCCCGCCAATCTTAATCCACCGAATTGCCCTGGCAGGGACATTCCAACAGTCAGGATTAGCCTGACAGGGACACGAATTGGCCTGGCAGGGACATTCCGACAGTCAGAATTAGCCTGTCGGGGTGTCGAATTGGTGTGGCAGGGACATTCGGACAGTCAGAATTGGCCTGTTCGGGGCGTCGAATTAGGGAAGCACAGGAATTGTGCGACCGGGGCAGTCCAAAGAATTGCCTCCCCGACCTTGTCTCCTACCCTCTAGGATTACGTTAACCTAATCCGTCCTAATCCGCGTGATGTTTCCATATGCGACTGATTATAAGTCTTAAGTGTAACTAATTGGTATCCCAACTTGGATCAGAGCCCATTCCCTTTCATTAGGCATTTCGGCCAGTATATTTATAGGCATTTTCAGTGGGCAGCTACCACAATAGGTATCGAGACTTCGTACATGTCTTACACTGATAGTACATAGTAGATATCATGGTGGACGACCAGGTCAACCATAATGACCTTCTACATAATCTCGTGACAGAAAATTGACTAGTTGTGATTGACTAGGAAGACTCTCTGCTTGAACCCTACAGACGGCTGGCCGCATGAGAGCCGGCTCATGACGTGACGTGGATTGAGCATCCACTGCCAAGGGTGGGAGGTGGTAGGCACAGGCTGATGTGGCCGCGAAGGGCCCAGTTAGATCTCTTCAGCTCTACTATACCCATAGCCTTGCACGCAGAGGGGGGGGAAATGTAGTAGCTGTAGATAAGTACGTATGTGATATGTGTACCACAATAATCGTCTGTAAATATGTGCTAAGGATTCCGCCAGCACCTTAGGAGGTCTTTTCAGCAGCCAGCTACAATAACAGGTATGCGACCAACCCACCTCACGGCCTTCGTATTAGGGCGCAAGGTTCCGACATACCATGTAAAGAGTCGCATGAGGACGCTGCAGCATGCTTAACTGACATCTTTGGGATCATCCATCGTATCAGCGTAGAGTGGAATTCCCCGACTAGTGCATTGGGCCAGTCAATTTCATGAAACGTTCAACACCCATGTACCAAATTTAGTGATAATATCGAACACGGAATAAATGGACTCCAAGGAAGGAGCATATCAACTTTTTTCAAGATAATGCACATCTGTAACTGCACTAACCGCTGAGATCAGCGCGGTTTGGGAGTTGGGTGCAGCCGTCGCTGGTACCAGTTATAGCGCCGGGGTTGCATGTCATCGACAACTGGCCTCGACTGCACCCTACCTAAAGTTGCCTGTGTTACAGGTTGGGGTTCTGTGAGAGATCGGTGATAGTTGGTTACGACACAGCCAGGAAGCGTTGCATTATAATTTTCCTTACGAAATGGCCCGATGGGTAGTTAAGGTTGCCATGCCCACCGAAAAGGTGGCAAGAACCAAGATGTTGAACGAGAATGGACGCGCGCTCGGCCTGTGCAAAATTTAAAGAATTTCGCAACGCGGCACGAGGTCAGGAAGGTCAGGAGCGGCGATTCGCTTCCAAGCGATATGCCACCAGCCAGATCAAATGAAGGCCAACACAGCTAGGCAAAAATGCAAGGAAGATGAGGAAGAAGGAAGAGCGGACGAGCAGCTCGTCCTGTGTTAGGCATTGCGATACGCAACTATAAATCAGGGAAGTTGATCGAAGTTACCTCCCCCAACCGATTAACTTTATGGAGAAAGAAAGACGTAAATGGAAATTCTCTACGCGGCCGGAATTTCTACCAGCTTGTGCCACTACGGTGCCCGGAACTTCGGAAAGTATTGGCAGTCAGTACGTACGGTGGCAAGTGCGAAGGTAAAATATGTTAATACTGTGAGACGGAGTAGCGAGGATTGCACAGGAAGCATTGGGTTCGCGTAACGGTAAAGATGTCACGTAAAGACGTCAGGAGGGCAATGTGAAGAGAGGAGCAGGAAGAAATAGTGAAGAGATGATAAATGAGCATGCGTGAGCCAGGAAGACGGGTACAGAGTTACACTGGAATTATCTGACAGTACAATAGCTGAATTGGGAAGGTGCACACTCCCTGATACTCAGCTATCCTTGGAACTCTTTATGCTGGGCAAACCTAGATACGCGTAGCGTGCGGTTGCCTGTAAGCCCTAATTATTCCTTGGCATGGAAGCTTCCCCTGACCCCGACAAAACATATGCCTAGACGCCCCCGTACTGCTGGGCGTGGATGCCAGATGCTTTGGCTAACTGCTGCGGCTCCAAAACATGAACGTGGGTGCTTTGCATGCATTTTCCCACAGCGGCACGGAACCACCGTCGTGGCGGATAAAAGCGTTTATTGTAAAGCACTGGAACGTTGGTTCCGTGTCCTCTCCCTGCGCCCCTTTCCAGATGATCCCAGAAGCTTGGGACTGCATTGAAACAGGGAACAATCCGACCACTCAGCCTGTTCACACTAAGAAACCTGATCCCGATGGCATGGGGAGCAATGGGCCACCGACACAAGGCCCCCAGAGAAAAATAATCAGGCGGACCCAACAGGTCACCCCTTACCTATTAAGGCTCACACGTTACGCTAAAATTAAGAGCACCAGGACTGCCACCTGTTAATCAACACTGCCATGTCTGTAAGGCAAACGCGAAGATCACAACTAGCACTCGAACTCCGGGCAACCACCAACAACCCGTAGGAAGTAGCGTGCGTAGTTGGCATGTTGCCTTAGCCGCAATTGTTTCCAACTGTACACATGTCAAACCGGTGGCATGCCCCGTGACAGGTACCACGCCGTATGCAGCCCGCAAGTCAGAGTCTCGTATGTACTGGTTTGACTGGTACACTGTACCTCGAGTATCGACACCTACCGATCTGCATCCTATAGCCAACCCCACCGCCATCACCGCCCCTCCGGCGGCCGGCCAGGCGTGAGCCCTAAAACGTCCTCATCAACGCTTTCGTGTAACGACGACACGTTATGCGTGCGTGCTAGCTCTGGGCCTATGCCGTCGGAACAAGCCGCCGTCCAGTAACCAAGCTTGGGGCGCTCCGAGTCTGCCCTGGAAATATGTACACGGCAGAAGGAAAAGGCCGCATTCAGGAAAACCGAAAGAAGCATGCACTGATGGCTACACCGATGAAGCTGACAGGGCAATCATAGGGAGAGCCTTAATCACAGTTCTGAGTGCACTCCGGAATCATCCGCTCATCCCAAGGTTCCAAGCAACAGCAAGTCTTACGCTTGGTGTGCGAACATTGCTTTTATTGAAACAAATCAGATCCCAGCCCCTGTCCTGCACAAGCTAAACTTGCAGGATTGGCTAGAAAATGATGAGTTCCTGCAATCTATTGCTCAGCTTACTGAGCAAGGTTATGCTTCGCAGAACCTGCATGAGTATTGAGTATGAGCATGAGTATGAGCATGAGTAATCTTGCATGCTTTTATCAATAATTCCATAAAACCCAATTCACCAATGCTGTGATTTGCCCTCGCAAATCCTACACCCACAGCTGTCTAGGCCTTTGAACACACAAGAATGGTTTGAAAGAACTTAGCACGGAGCATCAGCCCGCTTGCGCCGTCCGCGCGCCAGTAAACCTGGCCAGAGCTTGGCAATGGCGATGTAACGTGCATGCGGTACTAGAACGAAAGATGAGCGTAACGAAGCTTTTCTCTCGTCAACTTACCGTCTGTACTTTTTGTGCCGGCCCTCCTTCGTGGCTGGACTGTCCGGCCGGACGGTGGGTCCCCCGAACAGGCAATCCGCCTGGGGCCCAACAGGCGGTAAGCCCACTGCATTGAGACCTGCGTGATGCAGTAAAACCCACGCGACATTGTTGGCCCAAGATAACCAAGCTCTGTACCCAGGATGTAGAACATATGGTGCGCCTTGACCGGTGCACTTAATTCCTAGAAAGCTGCAAGCACAGGGATGTAGTGCAAGTGCTGGTTTTCAATCAGAAAGCTGAGTGACATTCTTACCTCCGACAGCGTCGTAAGATATCCGCATCGCGTTGTCGTAGTGCCCGCTGCCCGGAACGGCAGCAGCCTGCGTTCATGGCCTCGCAAAGTTATGTTCCGCCCAGGAACCATCTCACAGAAGTATGCTTTGCAACTGACAACTGACATACCTTTGCCTGCTGCTGGCTGTGGCTATACATGGCGTAATCGTCACTGTATTCGTCAACTTCCTGCACATCAATGTACAATTCGCAGTCCGTTATGCATTGTCAAAGCTTACGTTCTTCCCTTGAAATGGCCGCAGAAGCAAAATGCATTTTGCTTTCCAAAGCATCTGCTCCGTGCCATATTAAACATCTGGGCTTGGAGAGCCTCAAAGGCACCTTGTACCATGCCTCGCGTTTGGCGTGGACTTGAACCCTGAACTCCATCCGATGGCCACATGTGCGTGCATGCAGGCACACAAATCCCCGCTGCACGCACCGTACCAAACTACCAGAGAAAAAACGATATTACGCCGTTATAAGTACGCCCAAAAGCGCACCTCTGGTACCCAGCGGACTGGCTCCATAACGCCCTGGCTGCGGCAAGGACCCTCCAGTCCTGATCGCAACAAAACAGCGTCGTTGTCTCCAGCAGCACTCCTTGGGCGTGGTGTGCCGACCTCCATAGGCAGCAGCCCGTCTCCCTGTGCTAAGCTGTTGCTTGGTACATCCACGTCCATGTCGGAAGGCGCGACGGGCTGTTACAAAGCAGCCGGGTGTTGGATACAAAGGTGGTTTAGGTCACAGGTTGCACGGTACCAAGCACCGCAACCATATAACCTGCGGCTGACGAACACATAACCGAATGCAGCCGTGCCAAGATTACCCGGGCCTCTCGGCCAAGGATAGGCTCGCTGATCGCGAGCGCGCGTGCGGCCCAGAACATCAAAGCGCATCACAGACCTGTTATCGCCTCATACTTCCATTCGCTAAATGCCAGGAGTCCTTCTAAAAGATGTGCACGCTGCAGGTGCAATGCTGTCTATGTAGCAGGTTGACGTCTCGTTCGTTACCGGTATCAACCTGACAAGGCAACCCACCAACTAAGATTCCGCAGAAATGCAACGGCAACTAGATCTGTCTAGAATGGACGGGAGACCAACAGCTATTCAGGATGGGAGACCGACAGCGACGCACCATGCATCAACTTTGCAGAAGATACTCTTCAGCCTTTGATTGTCCCAGTGTTCTTGGCCTGCCATTGACAGCCATTCACCTCCACTACACACTGAAACTTGGTGCACGAAGGACGCTCGCCACTGCTATCTGATTGCATCCACCCACCTGCTGCACCAGGGGCCCCGACAGCTGATCACGCGTCGGCAGTTCGATTTCTCCTGTAATCGATGATCGCTTCGCGTTAATCCGTGCCGCCTCAGCATCCAGCGGCGCGGGATCAAGCATAATCAGCAGTTCGACCGGCTCCTGGCCTGGGGCGTATATGCATCAGCGCGTAGGGCCAAAGGAGAGGTCAGCGTAGACACAAACATTAACCAGACCGCTCACAATCTGCCTTACCTTGCCGCACCTCCACCACCGGACCCGCGCCCTCGAACTTCCGGAGGTGGCATGCTGCCCTGTGCGCAGCCGCCACGTATGCGTCAGGGCAATGCTCTCCCCGCCACACGTACGTGGGCCCCCCAGGTGTTTGCAGCACGAAGGCGCCTCGGGGGTCCAAGTCCCGGTGGGTATTGTTGGGGTACTGCTTCGGCGGAGTAATGAGTTTTGGTACCTGCGATGTCAGTATTCATGCTCAACTGTTTTCCCTGCCACCATAGCCTAGTATGTGGAAAACCATGGAACGTTGCCTTACTACAAAAAGCACTGTGTCCCTTACAAGGTAGTTTGGCGCATGGACACAGTGCGATGCGATGCGGTACATGCGCATCCTGGACTTGGCGCTGGCAGCACGTTTTTGCCATTGCAACAGCTGGCACGTGAACCCGATGTTGGGATTTGCCACGCCACGAACTGCTTTCACCGCCGCGAAGACCTGGGGGTACATCAAAAATGTGATCGCTTAAGCATAAGTGTTGCATGCAGATACATGAGTTCTGAAGTGCAGCTGCTTGGCGACCTAACAGAAGGCTGTCAAGCAAACCTCAGGGACGATACGTTCGTCATCATGAGCTGGTGCCTCTCTCCACTTGCAAAATGTGGAAGCCGGACCACCAATCTTGTTTGCAAGTTTCGGCTGGCCTTTGGGCCCAAGCTTTTGCACTGAGTTTTGCGGACCCGACCATACACGGCATGGACCCCACTGTAAGGCTCTCCACTGATAGGGTTCACCTCATCATACGGCTTGCCGCTGCGCCACATTATGTACGCAATCACCAACGTAGCTGAGCGGCTGACCCCCTGGCTGCAATGCACCAGGATGCGTCCACCGGAATGCAGTGCGCTGTCAATATAGTCCAGGCAGTCGTACAGCACGCACAAGATATCTTCCGCGGGTGTATCTGCACAATACACGTAACGTGTCAGCTGTGGGCACTTGGCTTCTAGTCACTAGTGACGCGGCGCTATGCAATATGCTGGTGTAGTGCACTTCGCCCATGTAGGGGTGTTGGGGTGGGGACGTTGCGTCGACTCCTGGGGCGCCCACCTTGCAGGTATAGTGTTTTGTACGTCAACTCATCCTTAAAATACTCCTTGCATATGAAGCCAACGCAGTTGAGCACATGTGTGACACCCGCCTGCCGCAGGGTCTCCCTGTTCTTTGCCACATAGTCCCCAGATAGGAATAGCCCCGCTGACACCTCAGAGCAATGCTTCTCGAAGAAGAGATACTTCTGCCTTCGCAGTTGTGTTTCGCTGGGTGCGGCATCTTCAACTGGGAGCGAGCGCAGGTCCAAAGTACGCAAGGCGGGGCGCTGCAGTGCTGTGGGTGAAACGGCAGAAGTAGAAGCTGCAGACTCCTGGTTCATGCGCTCGATTGTGCTCCAAGTTGAGGCAGAGCAATAGTGCGACCTAAACAGCGGGAACCGCGGCCCAGGACCGTGAAACGAGTCGGGTGGTGGCTCGTCTGCTACAAGAGCCGACATGAGTTAAGTGTAGGCTAGGTTGTGTAAAATACGATAGCTCCCCTTGCAAAGTCAAGGCGTATCATTAGGCTTGCGGAGATACCGTCATCAGCAATAACGTCGACAAGTGAAGGCAAATTTGTTCTATCATACTTTACTCCCATTCAAAACACAGCTACTCACAACTTACAGTTGAAGGGTCAAAATGACGACCTGCCGTACGTGGTCCTTTATTTGCAACTCGGAATGCAATCGTCTCAGCTTGCATAAAGCAGCACGCGATGTGAGATAATGATGCCATCCCAAACGTTTTGCGGATGTATTCCAAATGAATGTCATTTTGCTCCCCCGAGGCTTTAGGAGCATTTCCTTTCGTTGCTCAAGAAGAACATGCAGCCTGACGAATTAGAGATTAACAGCTCGCTTTCGTTGCTTGGTGAGTAGGTAGGGACTGTCGCAGAGGCAAAACAGAAGAGGGCACCAAGGTCGCGTTCATGAATAGCTTAGAGAGCACCGTGTCACCAACAGCTCAAATCCTTAGCGTAGTTCAGGATATGACAATAACCCCACCCTTCACGTTCCTGAGGGCGGAAAGACTCCAAGATACGTCGCACCCTTCCACACATACCTAACATGTATGTCGGTCGGTCGTGGGAACCGTTGGGTTGGTTCCCTCATTAGACCGTACCGCAGGCGAGAGCCCTGGCCGCACGGGGTTCCCTGTGTGGAATTATCCTAACGAGAATACTTATTCCTGGATGGATTGCGTGGCATCGAACGGTGCATGTAGGGGAGTTCGCGGTGCGCTTCCGAAGCAAAGCTGGTATTCAGAGAAGATGCGCTTGAGGTGCTACACTGCGAGGGCCGAATCAGCATTAGGGCTTCCTTTCCCACATCACGGAAGCAAGCCATTCTGCACAAACCCGGAGCGAAGCTACCCCCTGGGGCTTTGCCATTTTGTCAAGGTTGCTCACTACCGCGAGGGCCTGCATCCCTGCACGCAGAAAGTGCCATCAGCCAATAGCATCAACATGACAGCATATCGCAACCAGCTTACTCCTAATCTGAGTGTAACATGACTTCACCAACGGGCATTAGTCCCCTTGGAGATTCCGTCTTACGCGTTTCACTCGTGGTCGAAACATCGGTATCGAGGACCTGGATCCGAAACCAGGGTGTGTACGCATGTGTTCCGTGGGATGGTCGATCTTTGCTCGTGCAGTTTTCATGCACTCTACGCTTCTTGCTTTGTGAAGATGCGCGGATTTCGGGCATGTAACGTGCAAGCGATATTGTGTGCACGGATTTCGGGCATGTAACGTGCAAGCGATATTGTGTGCACGGACCTTCCGCCGTGTTACTTGTTTGAGCCATAGAAAACTATGTATTGTTGCGGTGTAGTGTCAACTCACACCCTACGGAAGAAGCACCTAGACATGTCGACTTTACCGCGCGAACAAACCAACAAACCTCCAGGCCCTAAGTCCGCGTGAGTTGTACCTGCGTGCCTCCATGTCAGCGCGCCTGCGTGCGGTGCAGTCGATAACCCCCTATCCCAGGGTGATAGGCCATGCAT
This sequence comes from Volvox carteri f. nagariensis, assembly GCF_000143455.1. NCBI lineage: Eukaryota > Viridiplantae > Chlorophyta > Chlorophyceae > Chlamydomonadales > Volvocaceae > Volvox > Volvox carteri. The sequence continues at coordinate 786,014 of NW_003307600.1, read as the reverse complement.
GTTATTATGTTAATATGCTGGATTTACTCGTGGCCATGGCGCCTGCGTAGCAAGAACCACGGCTGTGTTTTAACAGTTGATTCCACGGCCCTCTGCCTGCTTCGCCCTGCAGCGCTGCAGTGACTGGCAGGGGGCCTGTGCCATTTGCCAGCATAGAAAAAACGGGCACCCTACTTCTACAGCTTGCCCACACCAACACGCGATAAACACTGCACACATGTTTCGAAGAGCGTTGTAACATTGCGAACGGAACCGGAAGAGTTTCTTTAATCATTTCAGCTTGCCTCGGATGGCATCCGCACTAGCGGTAGGCCAACTGCGGTACAAACTGTCACCTGCTGCTCGGCCATCACCCTGCTCGCTCAGCTTTATTGGAGACCTCGCACTTGTCCGCTACGTGAACGCCTTAACACTGCGGCTGTGTTGTTAAGGATTGCAGTAATCGAGGTTAAAGAACCGTGGTTCTGGGTCAATGACCCTGATATTGCATTGCATGGCGTTACTCGGTAATGCTATTCTGAGATATGCTTTCTGCGAAAAGGATAGTAGTAACCCTTCAACCTCCATTGGTGTTTCCCTCTGAAAATTCCAACAAGGGAATATCCACAGCTCGCCATGGCGACGTCACAGTTTAAACGCACCGCATGAAAAGCGGTTGAGCAGACCACGTGCACCACAGCAGCTCTTGCGACCAGATTCATTCCCGCACCTCAGCTGCACAGCCACGCGGCACACAGGATCCTCGCGTCACAACAATTCCAAAAATGCTTCACAGACACGGTCTTCCACAGGGCCACGGGCTCCAAATTTAAACACGAGCATTCTCGTTTGCGACAGAAATTCCCAGGCATTTCGGGTTTTGGCTTTGTATGCTGCCATGCTGCGGCAACAAACAACTAGCCTGTGCAAGTTGCCATGTATACCGCATTGCAAAGCAACCATCCTCAGTCCATGAAGCCCGTGACTGCACACTGGTGCGTCCACCACAGCATGTGCCTCACTTGCCGTGAGCCAAAAGGAACTGCACCACTGCGCCGTCCGCAGTAGCCGGTCCCAAGGCGGGGTGTACCGTGTTATGGCGGCGCACGCGGTAGCCTGGAACCAGGGGTAGGGCAGGAGAAGGGCGACATAAATTAGGTACAAATTCGATGTGCGCACCAACGCGAGTCCATTTAAGTACATGTACAGTTAATTGGGAGTACGCGGGGCCTGCGGCGTCATGAACTCCGTGCGCCGCAACTGCCAACAATGTAAAATTAACATCAACTGACATCTCCCCTATCCATAACCCACCTGGCACCAGCTGGCCTGCCAGACCCGAGAGGCTTCCAAACTCCGTCACCACATCCCACATGCGATGGAACTCATCCACCATCGAGTAGAACTTCCGCAGATCATCAGGGTGAGCCCGGTAGTAGTAGTCCTTGCCGTACTGCGCAACACCATAGCGGTGCATATAACAGCAGGGTCGTTCGAGACGGCAGCAGAGATGTGAACGCAGTTACATCATAAAATCTTAAGAGACCTCTCATGGTGCTCGAGAGACAGCCATGCAACAGCCATGCATGGTGCTAATTTCCCAGCATGGATCCCCTATTAACCAGCCGCTCGCCCCTACTATGACCATGTGCATTCCTTAAGAGCCCAGGAAGAACCTCCATAAATGGCTCGTCAAGCTCGTGGCACGAGGCTGGCTCAATGGTGTGGCACAATCCCTACCATATTACTGCTCAGGGCCACAACCCGGAAGTACGTCAATACTCCTGCTATTCCGAGGAGGGCCCAACGCACACGGCACTTAAATTCCATAAGCACGTACATATACGTACACACACTGCACTGCATGCGCTGCCAAGTAGATACCCCATTGGCCCTGACCGAATGGAACAGGCCAGCGGAAGTTAACCGTGGCCTGAATTACCCCCAATCTGAAACCTTGTCTGCAAGCCTTGTCACAGGGCACGTTCCGCTGGTTTTTTGCCCCCCACCCCGACAGCTTTTCCTTGCAGGGAACCCAGCCCGAACGCAAAACTTACCGCCTTGGTAAAGTCCGGCCAAGATGCAAGGACCGAGTAGCGCTCATGCGTCAGGGACAGCAAGTAGCTCATGAAAGAGCTGTGGGCTGTGGAAATTCTGCAAAAGATCAGTCAGACATGAAAATGTAAACGTCACTACGAAATGGTTCAGCTTCGCCCATGCCTAACATAGCGTGAGTTGTGTCCCCCAAAGACTGTGCGTGACTTCCCAGCCCAAAACTCGCCAAACCTGACCTGGTAACATCCTGAAGAACAAGCGGCTTTGCTGCCACTTTGCGCAAATCCGACGATGCGTATGATGCCTTTGCGCTTCCGGCCCCGGCTGACACCGACACATCAACGCCCTTTGCGCTTGCCTTGGCGCTGATCTTAATATTGCTTCCAAGGCTGGATGTTGGACCGTCCACCGGACTGCAAACAGCACACTCTTGATGGTATCCCGACACCTTGACGGACAATAATGAAGCACGGACATCTGCGCAGCTTGCCTGCCGAAAGTGAACTTCTCCACCAGCGTGCTCAGGTTCCGAGCAGAGCTAGGCGCGCCCAGGAGCGCGCCGGCGCGATGCAACGCGCCCACAACCTCAGCAGACCGCTGCATCCTTGCAAGAAATTCCTGTCCTACCGAGAATAACTACAGTAGTTGTAGAGGTGTGCCATTTACATTTTTAACCGGGATGAGAAATGTTGTGTCGTACCGGCTTTCTGCACATTTAGGACATGAACTCCGACTAGAGAGGAGTAACCGAATGCTGTGTTATGCGCTCAATTTACCGATATCCGATAAGACATCCTAAAGGCCGCTCCAACGGAGCCCTATCCCGTTCGAATGCGCTTTTAATCCTTTTGTGTATGCGCTTGCTTGCAGCGCTAGCATCTCGGGCAGGAGCAATAGCATGAAACCCGCTTATCTCCATGACTGAGGAGAGCTCCTTGGGATGGCACAGTAACTCTCCATTAAGACGGGTAGCGACCTCTACACGGTCGTCACGGTTAAGCTGCACCGCCAATCAGTCGTTAACTCGGTTATGATTCATGTCCGTCCTGTGTTTCTCGTTGTGCGGTATCCCCTACGATCCCAAGTATCCATGCAATGCGGGACTCTAGTTACAAAACTGTCCTAATATTGCGGGACGTTTCGTCTTTTCGTCTTCCCGCCGTTAGGGCTAGCTAGCGACCTCTGCTGAAAAGCCTAGTCTGCTATGTACCAGGGTACCTCAAAGTATAAAGGACAGGTAGTGCGGCCTGCTCCGTAAGTCTCCGTAAGATATGGCCTGTGCTGTTCAGGCAGAACTCCTAACCTGGTTGTAGTCCATGGGAGCATTACCTTGACTTTAAAAGGCGTCCCTGCCTAAACCCATCACGCGCTAGACAACTTGGGAGAATGTACTAGCTAGGCTGGCTGTCCAGGCATTCGTCCGACAGACAGAGAGCTAACGCCCAACTGCTAGTCAGGACCAGGGCCTCATTAATAATTGATGCCGATGCGGTGCAGCCCATGTGGTCTGTTGGGAAAGAGGCCTGCTCTGTAGACACTCTTATGTAGTTTAGGAGTCTACACTGTAGACAGCCATATCCGCTATACACGAGGGGAGTTGCTAGGTTGCGGCAGAATGGCAAGGAGCGGCACCATGGCTGTAAATTTCCCTACCCTGCAGTGCAAGCGGCGGCTTGGGGGTAATGTTCATCCGGACGAATACTGTATGTTGTACCTCATGCCAAGGGCACCCACACGCCGTGCGAAGTTTGCTGAGGCACTTGAACTGATGCACAGGAACTTGGCCAAAAAATACCTGGCTGGCGCGACTTCGTCGGTCAGAAAATATATGACAAAATTGGAAGGCCAGCTCAGCAGCCTAGAAATAGCCGTATTGGGGCATGTCGGCAATACGTCTGTGGTGCTTGAAAATTAAAACACGCAATTTACCCAGGCCGTAATCCGTGGATGACCTTAAGATCGGGGTTGCCATCATTTCGCACGCGTGTATCACACAGAATCACACACATGGAAAAGCTTGCAGGCGAGGTTTCAACAATCCAAACGACTCAAAGTTCCAAAGAGAACAAACAGCAAAATGGTGGAATGTCCTGAAGAATAATCGCGCGATGTTAGGTATTCTGCGTGTAACTTACGGCATACCCTAACGCCATACAAAGGACGTTATCGGCTCAGGCATGTTGACAATTCTTGCTGGATGCATACGATGAAGCCGCTGCTTAGCATTTGGTGTTGCTGCAGGATGGAAATAGGGAAGCAGGAACCGAAATTGTCCCAGTCGCCCTCTACGGACCCATGTGACACTCAACAAACTCAGTCCCTAAGCATTGACTGCCTGTTATGTCGACGTGAATTTATCGCATTGGATAGGGCCAGATGTGAATCCTTTAATGGGTCATGGGTTGGGTCATCCGGACCTTCGAAAACCACTGGATGAATGTTGAAAGACCTGTAAGCTCCTTACACTTCTCTTGTAATCTGGCTCCTTACACAGGAAAGCAGGCGGGGGTTACACGGTCGAAAGTGCAATGCCGTCCGATAAAGCGCAGTCGCACTCGTCGAAACACACACATTGGTAACCTAACCTGTAATAGCAACTTGCGGATGATGTCAAAAGATACTTCGTCCATGACCCGCGGGAGGGGCTGGGCTCCAAGATGTCCATGCATGTCAAAGTCAAACCACTCCGTAAACCATGCAACGTCACAACTCTTATGATGGTGGTGTCGTATGGTTCCATGTACTCAGCGGTGTGCAGCTGCTCAGCAAGCCAGAAAGCATTTCACACCGTGATGCTGTACAATGTACGTCTTCCATCTCCAAGCTTTGGGGTACGTTTTGGGAAAGATGCCCCAAAACGCCAAAGCACGCCGGAACGCATTCGCGTCCAAGTAAGATGCCCTATACCGAAACCAGCACAGATGCTGGACAGCTACACGTCCACGTCCAGGAGTCGAACGCTAGGTGCAGCCCAAGGAAGCCAGCTCCCCTTGCGGCATGCCGCATAACCCACACAGATCCTCCAACTTCAGCACCAGCCGCATAACGGACGGGCAAGAATTGTTCCTCTCGTCCATCCGGAATCAGCAAATCGCATTGCTGCCGCGGAGGTGGAGAATCCCCACCACGTCTTTAGGCGCACTGAGCTTCAAAACCTGCGGCGCACTCGCCTGCAAACCTTAGCGCCCCTCACGTCCAGGCGTTAGCCTCAATCATCCATGCATTCCCCCGGGTTTAGCCGCTGCAATGGTCAAATGCGGCTTACACCCGCGGTCCAGACAACATCCAGCCACAACAGTAACAACGCCAAATTTAAGTTGTACGCTCTGACAATGGCCACTGGTCAAAGCGCTGAATTAGCAGCTTGGAAATTGGCCGACCCCGCAACACCGTGCGCGCTATGCTACGTTATGTACAAGGCGCAAAATAAAGCTTCCACCCATGAAGGAGAGGCCAACTGGATGAAGCCGCCTCTACAAGCAGACCACCGTGTCGCCTGTGGCTTTCCCTCACCTCTCCCGTACATTGCCCGCTGCCATACAGCCGGGCCAAGTGGACAATGCAAAGGATAGTCCAAGGTCACAATTAATATTATTGTGGGGCCCACATCTCCAAATGGTACTTGCGCCTCTGCTTCGAACATTACTTCACACATTCCGGCGCATTAGTCACAATCAAGGAAGAATTATACCAGACGCACTTGCGCCGAAATCATTTTCACCAAAATACCCGCGAAATGCTCAAACCAGTAATAACAAATTGCGTCCAACAATTTCACCATGATGTTGCTGCTGCTGTAGTCTCCTGCACTTGTTTTTCTTGTCCTGTTGCTACTGCGCGCTCAACTTACTTTGCACCTTTTCTCTCCAAAAACAATTGACACAAGCGCACCTGCCGATCATTTTATGCAGGTAACGAAAACATCCAACGGCATATGCGAAGTGAACCAACCGAACACTAAATAAATCGTCGTTGGCGGCAAAAACAATACAGCACGCCGATTTTCCATCACACTTTTCATGCGCCCGACGCTTCGAAAATGGACACGCGGTCAATCACCATTCTTCCAACAGTCAGCACAGCCAGAGCAGCCCGCCCGAAGGTTCGCAGGGCTCCCTAAATTCTCTCCAGTAGACTTAGAATGACGAATAGACGGAAATACGAGGCATGTCGCAGCACGGACCGCCACTGCCACATACCTCGCCGTCACAACAGCAATGAGCAACACCTGCTGCTCAGCGCAGGAGTGCAGGAACCGCCGCGCACCCAATGTTCGTGCACAACGATAGGTACAGCCTGCGCACCGGCGACACCACAATCCATGCCGGACCTTTCAACATACCAGCTTCTGTACAGGACTGCATATACTCAGATGCCCCAGGTTGAAGTGGCTTTTGCCACGGAAGAATATGGTGGCCTCACAGTACAGTCCACAGACCCCCACTACACCCCAAAACTGCATGTCAACATGTCTACACACCGCCAACTGGACACGCCGCAGACTTAGTCGGATCGCGTTGAGGCCCACCTTCCGGCAGAGGCGCACGGGAGAGATACATGTCGCTGGCCTTCGGACAACTGCGCAACAGGCCACGCCCACTTCGAGGGTTCAGGGCACAGGGTGAGATTCGCGTCATCTACGACAATGGGAATGTAATAGTGTCCGTCAACCATGTAGAAGCTATGTCTGTCTGTCCACAACTCAGGGTACAATCATACAGATGCTCTCAAAACGCCGTTTGCAGTTATACGACGCGACACGGCAGCGATGCCGAACAAACAACTTTTTAATCGGCTACTGGTACAAAGGCACCGTGCGCCCCAAACAGCAGGACCCGGATTGCCGACACCATCCCACCGTTAAAACAGTCACAAAGCAACGTGGGTATCGTAAATTCTTAAGGCGCATTGCTACCCTGGGCACCGCCGTTAAGACGAATGCCATCAACCCCCAAAGACATGGGAGAGCTGCATCAACAACCGGCTGTGTACCGCAAGCAACTGGACACGCCCACAGACCATTCAGTGCCTCGCCCGTAATCGAGGCTGCGCGCTCTTGAAAACGGGCGAGCGTATCCGTCGTTCGCTCAAGACGCGAGGAAAGCACCGTCTGCCCAGTAGGCTGCAGTACGCGCTAGATCAACATCTGCGCATCTTCCCAATACACCAAGGAATGCGCGGAAATCTACATGCAGTCCTGGGCCTCAAGGCTAGGAAATGAAAAAGATGCCGTTTGTGCGAGTATAAATGCCTGCTGACAGGCTCCCGCAAGCCAGCAGCCGACGGACCTGCCACTCGCGGCTGTTAGCCCGCGCCTGCTGCAGCAGAACGCCGCAGGCCAAAAAGCCTCATCGGCTATCCAAATAGCGGTCGGCTCAAAGCCGCAGTAGTTGAGCACCGCCTGACAACGATTGCCAGCAGGTAGCGCCCAAGTGTCCCAGGTGCTTCAACTCTCTGCTTCCGCCTCCTGTATGTCAGGACCAACAGATCCGCCGTGGATCTCAGTCAAAACGGGCTTAACGGATTACGCATAACGAGGGTCATGGGAAGGATGCTCCTGTAGGCATCCACGCAGCGAAAACAACCAAGCAAACATGTGCCTGGTCACACCTGGGGCGGGCGAAACGCCGAATGCGACGAGGTGTGGAAAGCGCCAACGCCGTCATCTGGCCGCGCGGCTGCAGCTGCGAGCAGCTGCAAGGGATCGTTGTCAACTAAGCTGCCGCTGACTGGCGCCCGTGGCAAAGTACCCTCGCCAGGCCCGCCTGACGCAGTTATCCTGCTCTGGACATTCCCCGGTACTCGACACTGTAACACCGCTGCAGCTCCTGAAGCCGCCGCCGCTGCTGATGGCCGTGCATGTAGTGCTTCCGGCTTGCATATTGGAGGGCTGCCCGGCGGCGCTGGAAGAGTCCGTCGCGGCACGTCGTCCGAGTTAGCGGTATCAGTCGTGGCGGTGGGCCCCGTACCGGCCGTCGTACAGCCGCAGCTTGTGGCTGCGTGCACGACTGCAGCAGTATTCGCTACAGCAGCCTGGGCTGCCGCTGTCATTTGCTGGGCCATGCAGAAGGGATTCATTGCCATCATCGCCGCAGCCATGGGAAACATCGGCGGCAACAGCATAGGCATGCTTCCTGCGCAAATGTCCAATACACGGGTAAGCCATGCGTATTTCTTTGGGTGTACCTGGAAATGCGTACTGATCTTGTGCGTTTCAGATTTTTTAATAACAGTGTCAATCGGTTAATATGTGCTGATAAGCAGCTTACCTTGTTTCTGCATTGCGCTCAGGGCGGAAGCGGCGAACGCTGGCGGCGGACACAAAAACGGTGGGAAAAACGGTGCGGGAAAACCAAACATCATTGGGTGCATGAAAGGGAAAGGCATGGCCGGAAACGGCGCCACCATTCCCTGGTATGACGAAGCCTGAAGCTTCGCCGGTTGCTGTGGGCACTGCGCATTCTCTTGCGGCAGCTGCGGCGAATCGCCTGCTTGCACAGTCTTGGCAGGTACACCAACCTGCAAAACATGAAACCGGAAACGGACGATGTCAGAGGTGAAGGGCCAGTGTTGTGGATTAAACACCTGGATGCCGACAAGATAAAATAAAACCAAGGTAGTCTGGGCACGGGGTAAGCAACAACAAAATTCGCGCATGCTTGCGCATAGTGAAGCTGTCCGAGAAAGAGTACAACGTCAGCTCGCATAAAGGACCTGGGACCTAAAAGTACAAGAAACTACTACTGCAATGCACGATATCCACACCATACCAGTGAACCTCGTTGACCGGCTCGAAACGGTAGGGTGCCGCACGACAACAGGCAGTTTCGCTGGACCAAATTTTCCATGGAATATTTAAAAAGGAAACCTTCCAAATGCAGTAACCACCAGTGGATGGACATTCTCCCAAACGCGCGCACCTCGACTTCCCATGCAGTGAAGCGGCTCTTGCGCTTCGTAGCCCCAGCAATACGCATGAAGTGCTTTTGAGCATGGCTCGCAACTTGCGTAGGAGTCCGAGAAGGAACGAATGACTTAGCGATGGCCCGCCAATTCCCTTTACCAAGCTTCCTCAGCCCCTCAAGGAAGGCCAAATGTTCCTCCTCCGTCCAAGGCTGGCCTGTCGATACACAAGCTGGACATGAAGGACCTGAATGCTGGTGTCCAACTTACACGTCAGAAAACCCTCGAGCACCCGAGCTCACCTTTACGATTCGCATTTGCTGCATCACTTGAATTATGTTGCTCATCTGAGGTTTCTACGTCAGGTTGCGGCGGTTCCTCGTGTGACATTGACAATAAAATGGATGCCGCCGCGAAACGGTCACGTTCGCAGGCTAGCTCAAGGTGTGAAGATAAAGAAGCGGCAGGTGGTGACATGGATAGGTGCCAAGCGACCCCTGCAGAGTCACTTCAACTTGCGTTCCCGCCGAGTTGAAAGTCTCCAACGGACTTTTTAACATCGTCACGGTACGGCAGCGCACGAAAAGGAGAAACTGCCACATGTGCGTATTATTCACAACCATTATTGAATTTCATGTGTATACATATGCTTGTGCAATGTGTCTGCCAACTTTGTTGGTGTGCCAGTAGAGTGTTACTGGTCCTGCCTGTCATGCCTGCCTATCCGTCTCGGCTCAAGGTCCAAAGGGCCCTGCCAAGAGAATATCCAGGTTATCTCCTAGATGATTTGGAGGAAAATATCTTTTAGCATACTAAGCATGCACGGTTCTGCTATGCATCTGACTGCACCATTTTGCTGTTGTAACTCCATATAAGGGTCGGCATAGCTTGCTCTTTTGCGTGGCTGTGATTTGCCTGCCCATCGCCACAACAAATAAGCTGTAGGATCGAAAGTATACAAGGGATGGTCCTCGGCAGGTTTGATACTGCTCAACTGGACGAGGCCTTGATGCCTTCGTCAACAGAGCCACGTCCATTCCGCACCCATCCCTCGGTACCTGACATCCCCACGCCGCGTGCAAGGACCCCAGGATGGGCTTACCGATACTCGTTCTCAAATTTGGACAAGAATGAGTGTGTGTGCGTGTGTGTGTGTGTGTGTGTGTGTGTGTGTGTGTGTGTGTGTGTGTGTGTGTATGTGCTACACCTTGAGTTGCGCTACCCTTCAAAGGTGTAACGAACCCATAAGAGCTGGGTGCCCAAAGGCCACCCAAAGACTCTCCGGAATAAGCAAATAACAGAAAGCACACAAGGTAAGCTATTATGCCATATACGAATATCATGCCAAGGCAATCGAACTGTCTAAACTACCGTACTATGGTAAACTAGAAACCCTGTTTAGCCAGATACTGTGGACAAGTGAAGGGACCCACAGACGGGGCCAAAACGCACCCTGACGTGCACGCGCATAGCCAGCCTGTTAGCCCGGGGGAGGGGATGCCACGAACGTCAACACTATTGCCGTTGTGAAGTTAAAAACACCACGCCATGCCTTTGCGGGCCCTTCCGGATCCCTCCGAATAACCTTAATTCCTCTGGCAAAACGACGACTGTGCACGTACTCTAAATCATATTTGGTCATGACTGCTTTTTGCTGTCTTTCCAAAATGTTCGCGTTCGGCGACCCATGGCAGCAGAGTAGGAATGTACTGGCGTTGTGCTTTCTTGACGCTGGACGATGTCGTATCTGGGATTAAGAGGCCATAGGACACCGACAGACGTGGTGGTGGCGTTGTGCGGGACGGCGTGCAGATGGGCGCAGCATAGGCACGGATGACCTCACGGCTCTGATGAACTACCGCATTCCGGCACGCTTCCACATCGCCCTTCTTGATGTAAGTCACTTACAGAGGACCATGTGCGTTTCGGTTGGAGATGGGGCACCGCATTCCCTTCAGCATTGTGGAAGGGGGTCATGAACTTGCCCGCATCACCAGTCTAACGTTCCATTCTCACGAGCAGCCCTGTTACAGCAAGGACACCACTGGTCCGGCAGGGGCATCCCCCAGGGAAAGGCCTACACACCATGCCAGCCCAACAATTACGTCTACTTTTAAAGCTTTGCTCTCCCTGCTCTCCCTGCGTATCAGCGTACCTGTACCTCCCTGCCTGCCTGAGCGCACGTGTGTGTGAGTGTGTGCGTGTATTTCTTGCCTGGAGGGGGACGCTAGATTCAGTTCATCATGCCCGTTTGCACCATTATCGACTAGGCCGCACCGTCCAAGCAGTCACCAGGTCAAACCAAGACACGGACCCACCAATTTGAGCTGTTCAGTTGTAACGCCTGCAGCTCCATCAATTCACAAGAACAATGCACTTAGGGTTCCCTTGCTGGTGGTTAAGAACAAAGTAAAGCACGCAGGCACCCTGAAGCGCGGTCACCTTGATCGATTGAATGAACGAGTGCACATCTTTACATCATCTGCATTGTTATTACGGACTGACGCCGGCTTTGGCCTCATAGGTGGAGGCCCTGATACATAAGAACCTTAGCACCTCCTCAATGCTCGCTGCACCATGCACATCACTGAGGAGCTTTTGGGGTCTACCGGAATATCAACCACTCACCGAGACGAGGCGCCCTCGCGCGCTTTGTCAGGCACACCCAGTTGGCAGCTTTGGTCCCACGACGTGTTACACCGTGCGCACTTGGTTCGTCAACGAGCCTATTTTTAGCCAATGAATGCGAACGCAAGCAGACCGCAAACTGCATGAAGGGTAAGGGTAAAGAAGGGAACATATAACAAGCCCCTCAAGAGCTGCAACACTGGATGGCTTGAATAGAGATGTAAGGCCCTGCGGCCAAGGTCCCCACCCTCGCGTCTCTGGGAGCGAGCGCCAATGGCCATCACTCTTCCCTTTTCACCCACCCCTGCGCTCAACATTGAGACTCAGCCGCGCCGCTGCCATAATCCTTGGCAGCCAGCACGTTTAATGCGCGTTTCAGCAATCCTTTTCAGTACTGCAATCCACCAATCGTAACGACCTCTTGGAGATATTGCACGACAGCAGGTACGGAGGACGGTAGACCGTGTAACGAGAATTCCGGTCAACGACAACAACCGATGGGGCCACAACAACAGAGGCCCAAACCCAGTCCAGGGAGGGGCTGCATGGAACCGGAAGCTAGGAAGTGACCAACAAGCTACTAGCAAATTTGCGAACGCATCAACAACTACTGGCGAACTTATTTGCCAATCTCCGATTTACTTGGTGTCACGATCTGGCCAACAGGACTCTACCCGCCACCCGCGCTGCGCACAAGTCCCACAAGGCCAAAGTAGGCCATACGCTCCAGGAGCCGTATCAAGGCGTGCGCGTTGCCACCGTGCACGTGCCTGCACGCCGGTGATTAGATGGGCCCCTCCCTCATCCTCACTTCGAACAGCCCCGCCGCGTCCAGAGGCCCATGGCCAACCCCCCACGCTGCACGCAAATACAGTACTCCAACAAACATGACGGAGGGCGGGATGCACAACAAGGCTGATGGCTGAAAACCCAGGAGCGACACCACACCCTCCCGCCCAGAATCCTGCTGAGCCCCGCACACGGCTTGCGGAACCTGTTCCTGTATGTATGTGAGCTCCCTCCGCATCGTACCTGGAGGCCATGTCCACAATCTGGCCACCGGTTGTTGCCGAGTTCGAATCCCGTGGTGCCAACGCCATCCAGTGCGCATCTAAGTAAGGGATCCCCATCGGACAGACAACTATACGGGCCCAAAAGAATGTACAGAAGTAATTTGGTGTGAGGGGCTGCCTGCCAGGGCGAAATGACCACGATCACATGCAGACATGTTATATATACTCCAAGGCAGGATTTTTACTACACGAGTGCTATGTTAGTGGAGGCATACCAGCAGCCAGATCCTCGGGATCCAACGGCCAATTGAATTTCCTCCAAACCAGCCGCAGCAGCAGCGGCTTTGCAGCTCCGCCGCTGCGAAGCCCTCAAGGTGCCCGAGGCATTTTGCGGCCTCCGGTGCAGAATTCCGGGACCCGATTCCTCAATAGTGCTTAAAGGCCGGCGCAACGCCTGTTGGCGCAAACGATACACCTCGCAAAGGACCTCGACACCGCAAAGGACCAAGCCGCCGCGCACATGCCGCCCAGCATCATCCCGTCATTGACACTGGTAAACAACTGGCACCCCACGGCAATCAGTGCATTGCTGAGGTACCGTAGGTAGGTATTCCCTGAAACCGAATCGACCGCAGCTGGGGGGCCACCACAGCAGCGGTCACAGACCCGTCCGTCCAGTTAGAAAACTCCGAAACCGGCCCAACCAAACGACTGTCGCATCTCATTTCACGAAGCGCAAACCCTAAGTTTCGACGAGCAGTCCCTCGTATGCCACTGGTACTTACTGCAGCCTCTACCTCCACAAAATCCAAACAAACAGACATACAAACATACAAACAGCAGCAGCGGAGCGACCGGTCTCTGGTATTCCGTTGTGAAATGTATCCGTTCGGCGTTCAGGGTACTCAGACGTGCGGTTCCCACGACCGCCGAGATAGTAGTCCCTAGCCTGAGATCCCATGCCGGCACGCTGGCAGTGTAGCAGCGGTGGCAGTAGAAGTGCTACCAACCACACAGTTCAACACGGATCTGCGCCGTGTACGTGTATGCATAAAGACACGCCCAGCCGCTGTACGAGTTATGCCGTGCATGCCGTACATACAACATACAACCCCTTTTCGGGCCCTAGCAGAGCGACGGTCCCATCTGCCATATCTGACCACTCGCATGGTACGCACGAATAGAGGCGGTGTAATTACGGATAACAAAGCTCCCGCCGTACAGCTTTGTTGTGTGCATCGCTTGCCGCCACCGATGTCCACCAGCGAGCAGACCTACCTATTGTTCGCATGTGTGCGCATGTGGGTCCGAGGGGGCTCCGAAGCCGAGCTGCCGACTGTCCTGTGGGTGCCTCATGTGTGGATGCTCTCCCGGAGGGCATGGGGTAGCAAAACCAACCTAAGCTCTCCGGCGACTGGTCCAGAGGGTCACATAACGTTACGAACCCGGCACATGAACAACAGGGGCAACAGGACATTAAACGAAATGCAGTCAGTCAGAGTTGGAAAGTAGCACACGACTATTTACCACACCAGCACCAGCACCAGCATCAACAATACCATCATCGCAAGGTGGTGGGCTCACTCGAGCCATTCCAACGTATTCACAATGTACATGCAAGCAGCCCTTGGAGGCAAATTACTAGCTATCGTAGCATGTAGCTCCACGGCGTCGCCCCCGTCGTTACTTCCGAAGGCAGGGTGCTGCCACCGCCAGCAGCGCTGGATGCAGCCTCGGAGGGGCCGGCGGTCGCCTGCCCCGGCGGCATGGGAGCGGCGACCCCCGCAATGGCCCCGCTCCCGGCCGCGCTCACGGTGCTGATTGCTCCGGCTGTCAATTCAGGTGGGGGGTTGAAAAGTAAGGTGTGGGCGGGCAGGTTATGCGGCGCCACGATGGACGGGGCCGTATTCGGCGGCACCCCTGGCGGCGGCAGCACCGCCGCTGCAGCGGCCCCTCCGATGCCCATGGCCGCTGCCGCTCCGCCACCAAGGAGCGCGCTGCATGGAGGTCCGATGGCATGTGGCGGATGGGTTAGTTGCTGCGCTGTATGGTGGCTTTGTGGCGTGCCAGGAACTGCAGTAGCCGCAATACACGCCGCCGCCGCCGCTGCTGACGCCGACGACGCTGCTGCTGCTGCTGCGTGATGTGAAGTCCCCGGCCACAGTATAAACGGCGGTCCTTGCATGGGGAGCGCACCGGCAGCTGTAGCGGCGGGTATTGCACCGCCGCCGTTTATGCCAGTCAGCGCATACGGATGCCCGTACCGCTCTAATGTGTGCGCAGAACCTTGGGGCGGCACCGCACCCAACACGCCCGGACGTATGACATCTGCTGTGAAGCCGTACAACGCCACTGGGCCAGACCGGAGGGCTCCCGGGTTAGGCCACAGCCCCGCCGCAGCTGCCGGGGTCCCCACGGTGGTTGATGTTGCGGTTGCGGCGCCGTTGGTGACGAGAAGGCCGCCGTTGCCGCTGCAGCTGCCGTTGGCTGGGGCAGCAGAATGGATTGGCGCAGCCGTTGCAGGTCCGGATACCGCGGTTAGGCTCGTGAGCGGCACCCAATGAGCCATAGGAACCGCAGAGGGCGGCGTTGCAAGCGGGCCCTGCGAGTAATGCTGAGGGAGGTTTGAATAGAAATGCCCGAGTGGGGCCGAGGGAGGATACGGCTGCATTAGCTGCGGCTGGTTCGCCGGAGCCCCCGGCTGCGCCGGGCGCATTACCGCACAGCTGACCACGGAGATGGGCTGCGGCGGCGTTGCAGTTATGGTGATTCCTGATTTAGATCTGTCGGCTGCGTCCGCAGTGGAGCCCCCGATCGGTGGAGCAATGCCGCTGCCGCTGCTGTACGGTGGCAGGCCGTACGGAGCCAGAGGGCCGCCTGCTGTCACACCAACGAACCGAGCTGTTCTGGCCGAGCTCATAGGGGCTGGTGATGGCAGAGGCGGTGCGATGGCAACTGCGGCCGTAAACTGCTGTGTCTGCTGCTGATGATGATGACTAAGTTCCTGCGGCTTCTGTGCCTGCACGTGCTCCTGCACCTGGGCTAGTCGTGGTCGCTGCTGCTGCTGTTGCTGTGTCTGCTGCTGTTGAGGATGCAAGGAATGCATCTGTTGGGTCAGCAGCAGCTGTGCCTGCTCTAAATTAACGCCCACTACCTGCGTCGCCTCCCCTGCTCGCCGCACCTGCTGTGGCTGCTGTGGCTGCTTTCCCTGCGGCTGCAGCTCCTTACAACCAGCGTGGTGGTGCTCATCGCTCGATTTGCCGTGCACATCGGCAACCAAGCCGAGTCCCTCCCCTGCTGCTGCAACGCTGGCTGTGAGCACCCCCCCCGTGGAGCAGCTAGGCCAGGGCCCCCCCACGCCACACGTAGCTGTGACATTAGGAACACGTTCCGATGATGCAGCTAGTTGCGGTTCGCTAGGCGGTCCCCCATGGGCTCTGCTGGCAGTGTCCGACGCTGCATGCCGCTCTGCAACCCCGGCCAAAGAAGCTGAAGCTGCTCCAGGAGGGGTACCAGCAGGCGGCGGAGGCGCCCAGGATGCGGACGGTGGGGACGTAGCTCCTCTCGGCTGGGGCAGCTGCTTTTGTTGTTGTTCTTTCTGTACCTGCAAGCATTGTTGTTGTTGTTGTTGTTGTTGTTGTTGTTGTTGTTGTTGCTGCTGCTGCAAGTCCTTTTGGATGTAGTTCCAGACGGGGACGCATATGGCGCAAGTGGATGACTGCAGAAGGGAAGAGGCAAAGCGAATGGAACTGGATGTCAGCGGGACAGCGAAGGGGGAAGGCAAGCCTTCCAGGGCGCAAGCGGCCGAACTTCACGCATTTAGAAACGGACGTGTGAAGAAGTGCATTCACACGCGCATGCAGTGGCATCTGATACGCCAATGTAAAATGAAGGAGCACGAAAGGTACGATGAAATGAAGCGAAAAGAAGCAACGCAATTGCTTCATGAACAGCGCTCGCACAGGCCGGTTACCGGTCTCCAAAATTTAGACGATATACGAGCAAGCAAAATATGTTTGGCGAAAAAAACGTAAGCACAATTGCAAGTAAGCTGATTTGGTCAAATCTTTAGCCTGCGGCTTTCTGCCTCCTTCAAGCCAAGGACCCTCCACAACGGTCTTCAAGGACTGTTGAAAAGAAATGGACGCGGAGTCGAGCGGCCTTCCGCATCCATCGTTGTCTAATCGAAACTCCGCGCCCACCTGGCACTTCCTGCTGTGCTGCAGCAGCGGTTTGAGCAGGGAACACCGAGGGTAAACGCAGTCATTGCGCTTGCAGTCCGCCACGTGCTTCAACGTCTTCTTGCCGTACGTGCAGAGCCTGCCAAGCTCGCAATCTCCATCTATCCGAATGCAGGTGTAGCAGTGCTGCGCAAACAGAAGCCAACGGTGTCGATTCTCAAGGGCCCGTAGCACGTTGGCCGGGTCGCCTGCATTGCCAAGCGTATATGGGCGTCGGGGCCAGACGTGTTTAAGCTCCGCTTGAAGATAACCAGCACGAAAACGAGCGCATTGTTGGAGGAAGCTGTATGTATAGACATGCAATTGGTTACATGCAGATGATGTTTACCACACGCGAAATAATTCGAGCATGGTGCCCATAGTAGGGACCGTGGAACTAACCTACCGTTTGCGCGCTTTACTCTTGCAGGAGCCCCAATAGCCGCCTCACGGGCTAATTCTGTCGTAGATTTGATGTTTAGGTTAGATACATTGCCAATTTCGGGAAATGAACCGGCTCCGGCATCATCGGCTGTCGCCGATGGACACTGGTCATTTTCCCGAGAAAACGAAACAGGCTCCTTCAATGGATCTGAGGTCGTAATGCAAACATCAGTCATGGCACCACGCTTTCGTGGCGTTCACCTGGAATGCGTCGCCGGACATGTGCCAGCCAATTCTACTACGGTGCACCAAGGGTTGACATGAGCGTACCCTCAAGAGCCCATCAATGATTGATCAGACAAAAATTTCGTCACCAAGACAAGAAACGTGGGTACGTTAACGCGGCAGCAGGCGGCAGTCATGCCGTACGAAAAACAGTAACAAACCACCAACCAAGAGAGTACCACTACGCAGTCATGAATCTAAGCCTACTTACTGCCAGTGAATTCTCTTAGGGTAAAGTATGATTGTTGCTGCGTTTCTGTGTAAAAACGGAGCGGAATAGCCGCCTCAGGGGCAATTACACTCACGGTTGGAGAACCTCCGACTCCCGTAGGAAGGTCGGCAGCGGGATACTTTCATGCACCACACACCTCGTACATCAACTACTGTTGTATTATTTTCTCCGGGACGCATACTTGCAAGACTGTAAAAGGAAGAGCCTCCTAAATGTTTTAGCTGAAGACCTCCACAGTTGACTCTAATTCTGAAGTCACATGAATTGCATATTCAAAATCAGCAAGAAGATATATTTCATTGCTTCAACGTTGCCCGTACGAGACGAATCAAACACATGGACCTTGCGGACAAAGATAGCCAAATTTTACTGTAAACTGCTGAAGCTTCTTTTAGAAAAGCGTTCGTGAGCAGTTATATGTGGAAGAACGGGACGTGTGGCCTATCGAACGAGCGCGTAAGGTGATGCTTACAGTACACTTGCGTACAACCGGCAGGCTATCAGCACGGCTTCAGTGCAATGGTAAGCCATATAACCCAAAAAGTATTCCTGCGCAAATTCCGTATGTTATTTGGTGCCACCTGCCACGACATCCCAACGACAGCATGGAATGCGTCAAACTCATCGCCGCATGGCTGAGTCACGTGGAAATGATTTTCGCCATGATTGACCTCAGTGCCCTGGGCCCCTTGCTCAAATGTCCACTTTAAATGTGACAGCTTGTACTGCCCTTGAAAACGCTGACGATAAAAACAGCCGACCCTCACATACAGTCACATATACACAACACGAGATGTAATTTGAACGTACTCAACTCGCACCAAAAAACAACAGGCCTCCTCCAGGCCTTGGCGTCATGACGGAATGCCTCGCCACACGTCCATTACATAGCACAATATGATTTTCTAATGCGACTACAAGGCATCCAGCCAGCCGTAGACGGTACGATCTGTTACGGCCATTCGCAGTCGCGTGACTGAGCACGTCAGTGCAGCAGCCATGCAATATCAACCTCCAAATCAATAACAACATACAACGGCAATTAGTTTGGGAAAGCAGGCGGTCATCAGAGGCTAATTCAGCATTCGGGTGAAATCCATAATTCGACCACAACATGCGCCTCTGCCACACGAGGCAGCCAGCGCCACAGACAGGAAAGGACCCAAAGCAACGCCATCCCGGAACTAGGAGGCAGATGTTGTAAACTGTTGGGTTTGCGGCGCCCTTGTGTTTCAATCCGCCGTTCAGTGGCCGCTGCCTCACCGTAAACCGGGGACATAACATGCAACGGAGAGTTCCACAGCGCAACAGCCGTATAAAAACCCTAAAACCCTAATGGTACTGCCGTAACAACCGTAACAGCAGCAGCACTACTTATATAACCATTACCGTCCCGGAAAGCAGCCTCCATGATGCCCCCCTGGTACAACATGAGACATTTCTAAGTACTGAAAGTGAGAGGATTATCGAGGTGTCTGAACATACGACAAGTAGGCCAAATCACCGGAAAATAAGGCCAAAGACAATGTCGATCGCCATCCTGCTAACTGTTCCATCAAAGACTACCAAACAAACTTAAATGTTTTATTCCAGCAGCGGTTTTGACTGCCCCCAATATTGATAGCAGCCACAGAGCAGCTCCCTCTTACACCGCAGCAGTGATTGGCCCATGACTGGTGCAGTCCGTCTGGTTGCGAACATGCTGAGTCGACACTTTACAGAAGGGCGCCGTTGCCGGAGTAAGTTACCGCTTACAGGACGGTCCAGCATGGCCCTTGCAACGTTAAGTCTCTTTTCACGAAGCGCCAGTCAGCTGTGGCGGTAACAGCACGGACGTAGCCGTGTTGCCGTAGTTCCCCGCTGGGAAATGCCCTTGAAGCTGCTGCAGCTGCTGATGCGCCTGCACCACTTGGGGCGGTGGCAGACCTGCGAGGGCGGAGCAAGCTTAACGCTCAACGGAACTGCACTATCAACACAAAAGGACGAGAAGCATGCGGAAGACAAGATGCGTTGGAACAAATTGGACACAAATATCGTTTCTTCGTTCGCAGCCGCACGCCTCGCAACGAGTCCGCGCCTTCGACAAAAGCCCTATGTGGATGCGGCCCCCACACCGCCCGGGGTATGGAGAAGCACGACACGTGTCCTCATAGGTTGCCAGCAATCGGCCTGGTCAATTTGAGGCCGTGGAAGAAGATTGTGGCATCGTCGTGTCCGCGCAGTTCCCTTGCTAGCATCATGCCCCGCCACATAGCCAGAACCTAACAAATACAGCCAAGCATCCGCACCCAGCACCTTCACAGCTTCCCTATTTCTCTCTATTCCGTTTACCGTCCGGACTGATGAATAGGGACCGTTACCTGATAGCTGGAACGTTCCCCAGAGCGCGGCTGCCCCCGGGCCAGCACCGTTGTCCGTTGCTACCAGACCGCTGCTGGGCGCCACGGCGGTCGGAACACCGGCCACAGCGGCAGGAGTCATGAATAGCCCTGAACCAGCTGGCACCTGAGGTACGGATCCCACCACAAGCCCCGACGCCTGCAGCTGTCCCTGCATCAGCTGCATATGGGGGTGCTGAAACTGTACCTGCTGCTGCGACTGTTGCTGCTGCTGCAACTGTGACAATACTGCCCTGTTCGCTTGGTCAACGGCAGAGCCGTAATATTGAGGGGAGATCATGGCGAAGGGCACACCGGCAGTCGCCTGGCGAGGAAATTGCTGGTTTTGATGCAAGTTCTGCATGTAGGTGCCGTACTGCTGAGTTGGATTTGGGGAAGTGCTGGCATGTACAAATGCTGTCCCAGGGCCAGGTAGGCATCCCCCCCTCCCGGCAAGTGCCTGCGGGGCGACGCCAAAATGCTGCGGAGGGCTCGGTGCGATGACGGCATGCGGGGCGAGGGATAACGGAGACTGTGGCTGCCATCCAATCACCTGCTGCTGTTGCTGCTGCTGACTGTGCGGCAGCGAAGCGTTATGAGGCTGCTGCAGGGCATGCGCAACGGCAACCGATTGCTGCTGTATCTGCTGCTGTGGCGCCTGTAGCAGGACTGCAAGGCTGTTTGCGCCGTAAATAGTACCTTTTTGCTGGTCCCTTATTATTAAAGGCCGTGCCGTTTCCTGTGGTATCTGCTGCTGCGTGCCCAAGTCGGCGATTATCTGACCGGATCCAGGTCTTATAAGCCCCAACGGTTGTGGCGGCTCTTGACGCGACACACACCCCACCGGCGTTGAGAGATCGGACCGGCTGCTGGCCATATCAAGGCAGTTGTTGCTGCTTGCAGTGTGCTGCAAGGACGTAGCGGTGGGCTGCGGGGAAGAGGGCTGCGGTGGCGGCGAGACACGGCTACTGCTGGCCGTGCACTGCTGCTGCTGCTGCTGCTGTGGAAGCTTCTCGAGGTGCAGCCGCTGGAGCCCTGCAGCAGCCTCCAGCGACCCGGAAGGCGCATTCGCCAGGGTGCAGCCACCGCCGGATTCGCTTGCCGTAGCGTCGGGCGTCCATGAGCTCCGACGCAAGCTGCTGGAAAGCTGGCACTGCTCCCGGTGACGAGCCTCGAACAGCATGCCCGCGTGGTGCGGCTGATGCAGAGGAGGTTGCTCGGGTAATGGCAGTGACTGTGTCCGATTCGGATTGATATCCCTGCAGGTGTTGCCTCTCACCGTCTCTGGTATCTGCACCGGCATTGATTGCTGCGGCTGCGGCAGCTTCGCTGTGGATACTGGTGAAGGCGCCTCACCCATGAACGGCGAATGCGGCTGTGGCTTGGGCCCCTTACTGCGTGCTTGGTACTTGTAAACCGGTGAGCACAGTTGGCAGGTCTCGTCCTACAGTTCCGCGCGGGGGGGGGGGAGATTACAGATATAGAATCATCGCTGGCAGGTAACGCTATGGCGCGAAATTTCGCGTTTTAGCTCATATAATCTCGCTTATGCTGTGATGTGAGAGCAAAACTTGTCACGTGGATTAAAGAACCCTGGCGGGGACGCGGCCATGGCTGAGCCAGCGTTTCAGACAACCCACCTTGCAAGCCTGGTGGTGACGAAGGATGGCCTTGATCAAGTCACACCGGGGAAAGGCACATTCGTTCCGCGCACATCCTTGGACGTGCATGAATGTTGATTTGCCGTACGAGCAAACCTTGCCGTACTCGCAGGTGTCCTTGGACTGTCCACAGTCGTTGCAATGGTAGTGGAACAGTAACCACCGATGGCACTGCACAACATGCCACAGTGTAACGGGCATCAGGATGAAGACCAAGCATAAAGCCTCTTGCATTCTCAGTATGTCCCGAGAGTCCGTGTGATAGAAAAGCGCAAAGGTTAGCATAGCTTGGGTTCGAGCTGCAAAAACATTACTTTGGACAAACACTTGAAGCATAGAAATGTCTTACCGTTTCTAGGAAAGCTGGGTCGTTGCTCTGTAGGGCTTCCATGTTCGCACCGAGGGCAGACAACGCTGTCAGGTGGGGCGCCGTGCAGGATAAAGCGCTAACTTAATGCTGAGCTCGCTAAACAAATACAAAAGCTTTTGATCTTTGCATTTGATAGCCTCTTGATGCAAAACCTCCTAGGTAAATTCTGTTGCCGCTCCGGTAGTTGTTGAACTCAAGTTGTCTCAGCAATAACACATGCACGCAGCGCAAAAAACTGCGAAATGCTGCAATAGTTGTGACGTGACTGATCACTAAGCGCAACCTACAGGAACCTACAACATGTCGGAAAATGGGTCCTCGTGTGAAGCGGTCATCAGGAAAACGACAAATATAAATAGGACAATCGTTATGAGCAAATCTTAGCCAAACACCAGTCTAGTTTCATCCGTCGTGTTGTACACGCATTGCGAACTGTACTACAAAACAGAAGCGGGCACGACGCTGAGGACAGCAACTGAAGCATTGAATCATGATGGCAATCATGGCAGTTATCTCTTATTTCTTCGGGGAAGTATTCTGTCGTCGGTCTTCAAACATGCAATCCAACTATCTTCTTGGTGTGTTCGTTGCGCAAACTTCTTATAAGTTTCAACCTTAACTGAAGGCTTCCTCTCAAATTTTGCGCAACGATACTTGATTCCTTGTTATCCCGAAAACGGGTGACACCGATGGCGCTGGCAAGGAGCTGTGTACGTGCCGTGCAAGGCATTCAGCGAAAAAGAGACTTAAACTGGCACGTTACTGGAGCTCGTGATCACGGTGGTCACTGATTTGTTTAATCCTCGGGATGCGCTACACGCTATGCGCGGCTGTCGGTCATAGTGGATGTTTTAAGACCACCATGGGTCTGACTACCTGACAGCGCAGTCGCCGGCAAAGTACATCAGTCATACCTAGTCCTGTAGGTTAGTGAAGGCCTGACCATGGCATGCATGTTATGTCTGGTGGTCATTCAGGTAGCGGCTAGGACATGCACAGATACGGACTAGCATTCATGCGGCTTATGTGGATTCGGTTTGATTGCTGATCCTGGCAACTGGCCTAAAACGGACCTTATCGAGAGGTCTTCTCAGGCTTTGCCTAGATGGAAATATTCTTACAGAGGTGAAAATGATCGGAAGCAATAACTCGGCTGGGGGAAAACGCTCAGCAAACACCAGAGGCAATCAGCCTGTGACCTACATGCGCGAAACATTCCTATAGACGTCAAGAACAAAGACCGGAGAAAAACGAAGACTTGACCTGGGTCACGTTGATCTGAGTTATCCAATACCAAACTATATAGACTCAAACGGAATCGGAACGGCAAAGCCGTAATCTGGGTCTACTGAATTTTATCCGCTATCAAACTGGTCCAAGGAATACAATTCGGTCCTCTTGGGTCAAGTGGAACCGCATCATCGCACCTCAAGGAGGCTTGCATTAACATGCTTGCTGCAGACCACCAACATGCTAGGCTTAGAATTTAATAGCAATCCAGGCGTTTTATCTGTACGAATGAATGAATGTTGTTACGGTGGATCCCTTATAAGGATCATCAGTGCGTAGATCTCATGTCAGCTCACCAGCAATGTAGGGCCGAAGCCAAGCCGCGCAAAACTGGCTACCCATTACAGACACGCCTCTGCGCAGCACCACAAACAGTACGGGTTCTTCGTGACGTCCTCCGGACCGCACCTGTGCTGGCCAATTACTCTACGAGCACCGCGGCTCGTAGAGGAACGCGCATACATGCACCCTGCATCCTGTTCCCTTCGGCGATTATGACCATTCCACTGATGGCTACATGCGTAAATAGGGTTAGCTATTCGGATGCTTTTAACTGAACTTGATTCGGTGCTTGGTGTAAGGTACGTTCGTGGTGCCCTAATTGCGGCGTTGCTCGCATGAAGTATATCCGGCGCAGCCTTTCCTCCTCAGGTCTGGGGCATCACCTCAGTTACTAACGCGGCCATCATCCTCCCTTGCCGGACTCGGCAGCCGCCTCATGAGCGCCAGTGTGACGCGAGACTTCAAGTTTTCTTTGGGGCCAGGGCTGGGGTGCCCTTGGCGGTTGAGACAGCTATTTGATGCACCCTGCATCGCCTTACCCTCAACATGCTAACTAGTTGACGAACCCGAACCAGGGTACTTTCCACCGCGCACGTCAATTGCTGACCGTAATTGCTGACCGTATCAGCAGCAACGATCCTGGACCCCCTTCCGTCCTCCGAGCGTCAGCGCACAACTGTCACGTAAAACGCCGCCGCGGCAGCAGATGTGGCCAGGCTCCACCAACTATGCCGATTCCCAAATCTCCAAGTCTGCAGCTCCCGATTCACCTGCTCTGAGTATCAATAAAGTCAGATTTACAGTTCTTGTTTCCTTTCCCTTCTACACGCTCATATACAGAAAGCCTCGTCCAAGACCTCGAGGTCCACCGCCCGCCTGCTGGGCACATGTCGGAACCGTACACAATCTGCATTGAAATCTTGCATCCGTGCGTTCACGTTGTACTCGCAATACCAAGCTGGGGCAGCCGCTGCCGCAGCTTGGCGGCCACCTCAGGACTTTCTGCGCAGGCGTTATGGCAGGGGTCGGGACACAGGCATCGTCCAACGGTGGAAATGCAAAACCGCAAATACATGGAAGTCCATGATACCTGAGGCTCACGGTTTACGTAGTTTCCCGCTTATTCTCTCCTTTGGCGCTTTTACGCTTCCTCCCGCCCCAAAGTCCCAAAGCCCCAAGAGAGAGCAGCATACACCCGCACAGCCTTCACGCTGTCTGCCAGGCAGCCAGGCAGCCATCTGCAGTGACAGCTTGCTTCACCACCACTGGTGGACACGAGCGGGGAAACCATCGAATCCGCCGCGCCGGAAGGCAAACCGTGACCCACTCCATTTCACCCGCGCACAGGTCCAGTCCTCCACAGCCGTAGCCATAACCGGGAATGGGCCCCTGAACAGCCGCTCCGCTCCACACGCACCTGCTTCAAGCAGGCCCAGCACCGCCGGGGCCTCCGTCCCAGCAAGAGGTTCAGCGGTGTACTGCGCGGTAAGCAGCAGCAACGCTGCCGCTGCCGGGCCCTCACGCAACGACACTGCTGTCTGTACAGCAGCCTGCGCGGCCTTCTTGGTTGGTTCCATGCCATGCTCGTACAGGGAATTCCACAGCTCCAGGAGGGGTGCCGTGGTTTGGAGACGCACGCATTCCTGTGCACATGTACACATATGATATGACCAAATGGATCCAATACAATCATCTCCCAAGCAATCCGCTTTTCCCTACTAATTCTCATCCTTATGCATGCCATAGCCATCGTACCTGTGCTAGGACATCGTGCAGCGTATCATGCAGCGCCCCGTGCTGGCCCAGCTTGGTAGCCGCCTGCACCAGGTGGTTAATGCGGAGAAGCTCCAGAAACATGGCAAGCTCTCCGGCGGTTGAGGCCTTGCGCAAGAGAGGGGTGAGGTGTTTCTCCGCGTCTAAGGAAACGGGACGAGCACCCCAGATGCCAGAATCAGCAAGCGATGATCCCGAAGCAGCACGGGCTGGGGCTGTACGACATACTCAAAGCAAAGCAGGATAACGACAGCTTCCAACACGCCAGCATCATCCTTATTCGAAGAGTAAAGCACACGGTTCAGAGGGTACCCGGAATATCTCCGAGATCTGGGACAGCCGAGCCGTCAAGTTC
Organism: Volvox carteri f. nagariensis; assembly: GCF_000143455.1. Classification (NCBI taxonomy): domain Eukaryota; kingdom Viridiplantae; phylum Chlorophyta; class Chlorophyceae; order Chlamydomonadales; family Volvocaceae; genus Volvox; species Volvox carteri. Next base: position 760,206 of record NW_003307600.1, on the reverse strand, counting down.
GGAGGCACGAGGTCGGGTCTGAGGGCACCGTAGCCTAAGGGTGACGGGCTAGGGTGCGGTCAGGCAAGCCCTCGTCCTTCATGCCTCTCTAGATCTTCTTCTGGTGGTTCCGGAGCTTCCCGACAGACTTTGGACCCGCTACCTGCCTTCCCGAGCTGCAGGGAAGTAGCTAGCAGTTTCATGCATGCCTAGCTGCACACACACATACATACACACACAGCCAGGGGTCTTGGTTGAGTTTGCGGTTTTCTTTCTTCGTTCCAAGCCCCTCCCGGCAACGCTCCAGCAGCGCTCACCCAGGCATACACCACGGTGGCAGAGCCCCTTCATTGTCGCGCAAGCTGCCTCGAATGATGTCCCCGGCGTTGTCGCCGCCGCCAGCTCCGCCTCGCCCGAATCTGTGGCCAAAGAGGTGATTACCGAGGACGCTTAGGGACGCCATGCAGTCAAAATGTTAGGGTCCATGGCCGGGCATGCAGAGGGGGACGCGATATGTGAAAAGCACCAACGGCCTCAAAAGGCAATAACGACGGCAACCTGCAGGATTTGGCGTTGCCGCCATTGGCAGCCGCGTAGTCGTTCCGTATAACAGTCATAGTGCAGACTGTTATACGGAACGACATCGGGGGCTGGCATTGGGGTGGGATAGCTTAGGATTCCAAGTCCTTGTATCCAAGCCGCAGGGCTGCAAAGCTGACCCTCAGTCATGAATTCACTGTGGACCGCAGCGTTGGTGCCATTTGGTAGCTCCACACGCCTCCCTTCAGCTGCTCATCTAGCGTGCATCACGGCCAGTGCAACGAAGCTCAGATGTATCATCTTAGGAAGGTAATCTGGTAAGTTAATTTTACCTGGACCGCACCTTGCACAACCATGCCCATGCGCCATAGCCATATTCATAGCCGCTCCCCATACAAACACAACACGACAGTCCCCCACGTGCTTTCTGGTATTTCGGTGCACCAATGAGCTCCTGAAACCTCGCGATGCCCCAGATGGCCCTATGGGGCATGGTACCCGCGCAGCCCCGGGACCTTAATTTGGAGCCCTCAGACAAATCCAAGGCCGTAACAACCCAAGTAACAACCACCTTCGGGAGGAATTGGAAGCGCCTGCAAGGCGGCCTTCGTCGCCTCCAGCTTTTTGGCTGCCGCCCAGCCCCCCGTTTCCGCCGCTGCAGCCTCCGCCGTGAGCTGCTTTCGGATTTTTAACAACCGGGTCTTGCGCCGCCTTGACATCGCTGGGACCAAGCTCAATTGAAGCGGCATATGGGCCCATTCTGGGGTGCGGACCCGAGGCGATACGGTTGAAGCACCGGGCTTCTGGCTGTCGCCTCGGGCTTTGGCTTTTGCTGCGGTGGCCGAGGACGTGGCGGCATGCCGGGTTTGATGGAACTGGTAGAGGGGGGGCCCTGGGACACGCCCAAACAAGTATCCGCCCCGCAAGCGGATACTTTCTGCTGCCACAGCACCCGAAGGGGACGATGGCTCAGGATGGTTAGAGTGGAGTGCATAAGGATGCGGTGCGCCGGTGTATGTAGGCACGGCTGGAGCTACGCCCAAGCTCGTCGAGCACCCAGCGCTGCAAGACTCCGGCCAGCGCCACGACGTAGACGGCTCCGCGGCACCATTAGGACATGCCCGCGGCGCAGCATTTGCGGATATGCCTGAAAGTGTTCGATCGACGTCCTCGAACGAAAGACTGTGGATGATAGGAAACGTATCAAGTGGAGCTTTCCTTCCCCTTGTACTAAGACACAGAGCACGCAGCATCACGCAAGTATCGGTTCGAGGGTGGGCGAAAGCCTTGCCCAGGAGGCCCAGCGTCTATCTAACAATCCACACGGAGAGCGCGGTCTGTCGAAAGATATACAATATATTGCCTTTCTCTAATGTGGTTGGCAGGGTGGCGCTGACAGCTTAACTGCGAAAATACGACTTCACCCGTACAACGTCGACAAAATCTCAGAAATCCTTCTTGTGTCCACTTTGCATTTGTGCTTATGCTATAAACGTTATTGCTTAGTATTTCTTTTCACCGGTGGCTTGAATTACCAATTCCTGTTTGCGTCCTTGCGCTCGTTCTATAGTGCTAGGCTTGAGTGGTATCACGCTTGTCATTTTGAAAGAGGCTTGATGCATTAATTATATCGACGATATGTGCAGAGCCTAGGATAGATTCGAAGTCTATCAAATGGATGCGCAGACCGGCAACATGGAGGACGAGTTCAACGCGATGGCGCCAAGCACCGTAGAAGTCGTCATGGGGGAAGTCAAGAAGAGGCTTGGGTCCGCCCTGTCTATAGCATGCGCTGTCGACGGCTCTCAGATGTCGGACCGAGCAATGGCAGTTGGGCTGTCCCTCTTCAATAACCGCAGGTGACATGCCTTAGCCCTGGGATTTCCTTCCACCTTGTTCCTTGGGCATGGTGTTGATTGAGGACTTGGACATGGGCGTGTGCTTTCTCTCACGCGCGCCCACCTCCTTCGCAAGAAAAACTCATCTACCTACTTTGACAGCTGGCCCGCACATGATTGCCCCGCATTTGACTAATTTGCACTTAGCGCCCCGTGTAATTAGATCTTTTTAAAAGCACAGCTAAACCCGTCTGAAGCTGGCGTCGTTTGTCCTTCCAATTGCTGCCCTCCAGAGGCGATAAGTTCACGGTCATCCACATCAGCGACGCCACGAAGACCTACCTCTCGAAGCATCTTCTACCACCCCATCTTAAGAACTACTATATAGACATGGCGCATGGGGCACGGGTAAGGGGGACCTTGCGGGAATTGGCTGCTGCTGTTGCCTAAGGGACTAAAAGCCGGCTTTTACTTGCACCCACCCATCTGGGATATATATCCTCCGAAGGTTGTCCCGAAGGTTGTATTAAACGACATTTGGCGGGTTACCGCAGGTGACAGCTGAATGGCTGTGCCGCGAGAAAGAGGAGGGTCGTTCCACATGCGAGTGCCTGACCAGGCTGGCGGACAAGCGCGGTGTGGAGCTGCTGATCATGGGAAGCTGGGGACGTAAAGGGGAGAAACTGTGAGTAGGGCGCCCCAGGAGCAAGGGAGTGGTTGGAAGGTATGGGGTGCCGTGATTTGTGACTGGTGTCAGTGGGGCTCACAGGTGGCAGCAGGATGGCCCGCTGGAGACCAAGCCTGTACCGTGACATGTAGTGTCAGGAAGCAGGAGAGCAGATCTCGCGGATCCGGGGGATTTCGGGCTTTGGTCTTGGGGAGTGAGCAGGAGTGGTGCGGCCCCACTGTATCCATTAAAGCTTTGCTCAAGGTAGAGATTTCCCTTTAAATTTCCCAAATCGTCTGCCCCAACGCCTGCCTACTTGTGTGTGTAGCCACCGTCGCATTACTGCGGCCGTCAAGCCATGTCTGATGAGTCCATGGCGCCGTATTAAAGCCTGGGACCCCAGCTCACCCACCGATTGAACCATTACAGAGAGGACCGACAAGTGCCGCAATACTCCACGTGCATCCTTGACGGCTGAAGGGTTGCCCCGTATCCACAGATTGCAGCCAGGATGCTCATGTTTCCCTGCCACCCGCCTGCCGTCCCAACCGCCGTTTTTTTCACATCCATGCAGCGACGTATTGGGCACTGTTTCGGACTTTTCGCTGCGTCAGTCTCATTGCTCCATCTGCATTGTGCGGTCAACCGGGTCCAGCATTGGCGGCATGGCGGGCGGCAGCGGCGGTGGCGCGGGGGTTCCCGCGGGTATCGTCAGCGCACGGCCCGCCAAGTACCTCTTCGCCACAGACGGCTCCCACGCAGCGCACCTCGCCTTCTGCTTTCTGGTGACATAGTAAGTCACTGGGGTTGACTTGATGACTGGGCTTAGGCAACACAAAACAGCCAGTCTAGTTTGGGGACGCAAAACTGGCGTTGAGTTGCTACGTGACCGAGGCAGGCGAGGGAGCCAGCGTGGCGTGAGCGTTGCAGGACGGTGGTGCACGGTGACTGAAGGTGGTGGAGAAAGGGAAAATGGGGGTGTGTTGAGGCTGGCTGGATTCCGCCGCCGGTGATTGGGGGGGTCCCGTTGGGTGGGGTCAAGATAACCGTCCTTGGACGGGGCACAAGGGTTGCGACGATGTCTTTTCAAGGGCGGCATCCCAGCGGCTGTCTAATCGCCCATGACTGCTTTCCTTCGTCGACTTCAGCAGCGGCCGTCCTCCGCAGCGCTCTACGAAACGCCCCTCCCCGATCTCAACGCAGGGGCCCGGCCCCGTTCGCCCGCCGTTTCTCAGCCCACCACACTTGATTGCTTACTGTTTTGTTTTGCACTATACCTCGGCAGTCTGTACCGGCCCACGGACTCCATCTACGTGGTCATGGTTACCTCCTCTGATGGCACGGAGGAGGCGAAGACGGTGGACATGTACAAGGACTACATGAGCAAGCACAAGGTGGGTGGGTAGGCGCAGCGTGCCGCTGCATACACAGCCTAACACGAATTTTGGGTGCTAGTCCATTTGTTGCTGGTTATACATACGCTGGAGGTTTTGGCTCCATGTGACGCATCCCAAAGCATCGTAGGCATTGCTGGTCTTGAAAGTGGAAACCAAACATTTATGGAACGAAGGAAAGCACGGGAAGGACAGCCGGTTTGCAAAACGTCTCTCTTGGTGTCTTCGGTTTGGCGGGATGAGTTCACTGCGCTACCGGTCGTCCACATGGCTGAGGGATGTGAAAGGCGCGCAGCACACACAGTGGTGGCACACATTCATGCACGATGCACCGTACCTACTTGCACGCGTGCGGTCCTCGGCCTGACCTTGCTGCCTGGGGTGATCCGTCAGCTCCTCCGGCTGCTCGCAACCCATTCTGGATATCGACCCGCAGATCAACGGAGCCGGCTACGTCAAGTGCATCGACCGTATGACCATGACAGTACCCGAGGGCATTGTTGAAGCCGTAACGCAGTACGGCTGCGACGTACTGGTTGTGGGCATCTCAGGCTACGGGTAGGTCGGTTGGATAGTATCTTATTCACGACACATGCCGCTCTTGTGCATGTGCATGTGCATTTTGCCGTCCATCTTGTGAGAACGGATAGGAAGGAAAACAGTTTAAAAGGGGAATGAAGGCGAACAGGTTTCTCAGGATCGCCACACTTTAATAGGAGCTATTGCCGCATTGCGCTGGCACATGCTGAGAAGTATTGCCTCTGGCCACAGCACCGCACCAACAGGATCAAAGGAAAGCCATGATACACCTGTCCGCAGCGGGTGATGATTGTGGCCGATGCGTGGGATCTCGCGTGGGCCAGCACTCCAACCCATATCTGCCTCCCGGCCTGTTGCCTCAAGCTCAAGTAGGGTCTATGCGTGCTCCGTGCTGTGGCATCGGTGGACCGTACGGTGGCTCCTTTTGTTGTTGACACCTGTAAAGCCCCTTGCGTTCCGCTGTGGACCGGCTTTCGTAATCGTTGCGACCGCAGGCGCAAGAAGCTGGGCTCGGTTAGCACAGATATCAGCAACAGAGCATCCTGCACGACGATTATTGTCAAGGTACGAGAGCGCGCACAGTGGCAACATTGAATCAAGTCATGTATCTCCCGCTGCGGATATGGAGGGGAGGACATGGTCCAGTTACAGCTCTCTGTGAAACAAAAGCGTTGGATTTGCTCTGCTTCTCATGGCTTGATTAGCGATGTGTTTGCGGAACGCCGTGCATAGTAAGCGCCGTAGTAGGTATCTCTGCTTTTCGCTGGGGCACCGCCGTTTTTGTTGCCTTGGTGAACGCGGTAAGGGGGCTTGTCTGCGTACGCCCTTCCACCTTCCATGTGAGGAAACTCAGTAGGGTTTTTCTTACATGGTACCGGTAACATAAGAGCAGGATTAGAGGGACCAGTTTTAAGTGACTAACTTCCACCATACTTCCTGTTTGTCCTTTCTGGTGGCAATCCACATGAAACGCAGGACTCGCGCGAGATTGTCCGCAACCGCTACACGGCGGCCGGGAGCCTCTCGCTCGCGACTGAGATGCAGGTCACGCCAAAGACGCCTCAAGAAGACGTCATTTGAGAGCTATCCATGTGCCGATGGCTGTGCTGACTTCGTACATGAAACAAGGGTATCGAGGTCACTTTCAACTAAAGAAAGGTCACTCTCTCTGCACTGACCTGGCTCAATGTCGGTTTATGCTACATGCGCGTAGACCCCTTCCTGACACGAGCTGGGGCCTGAAGGACTTAACATGCCCATTCAATAAGTGATGGCCGCTTGGACGATACAGCTCGGCTGCTCCGAAGCGGTCTACGTCACGTCTGATGACAGATTGTGATTTGCATCAATTTTTCACGCATTTTCCATTTAGCAATCAGGCATCCGAGGAAGGCCGTCGGCCACGTGCACAAACTCCTGGCGAGTTGCAGAAGGCCCGCGGCAAACACCATGAAGGCATGTCTTTCGCTCATGCATGATGAACACAGCGTCCCCAAAACACACGGACTTTGGAGTACTGTGATAGGTACCGTGCCCTCGCCGATCTAGTAAAGGGACGAATGGCTGGATCGGCGATGTCGTACAGCCCATGTGGGAGCTGTGCTGAGTGACTTGGTGCAAGTGCGTGGGTCTATGCGTGCATATGGGTACGTCATGTACGCGGGCAGTGTAAATACGCGTGCGATTTGTGTTTGGTGACTTTGCGCGTGTTTTCCCTTGGGGCACATGTTCTGTGTGTGGTAATGATCATGCGGAGTTTGCATTGCAGGTGGCTTTGCATGTTGCATACGCCTATGCCATGGGCTTGTTTGGTCAGTTTCTTGTTTGGTCTCTCGTATATCCCCTTGATTTCTTTCGTGTTTGAGTGTTCGCGCTCATGCTGGGCGACGCTGTGTTTTAGTCCAAAGTTTTCCCGTGTGGGCTACGTGTCCCAGAATGTTTCGAATTAGGTACTTGTGAGTGCTGGTGGTGGGTTCTGTGTGGGTTGTGAATCAAGCCAGCTCCACAGCAACTAATGAGCGTGGCGGATGGGTAAAAGAGCAGTCCACCTCATGGCGCCGTGTGAGCAAGGGCCGGAAAGCGGAGTGAGCAAAGTGCATGTGCACCTGCCGACCATGTCCCTGACTAAACCTAACAACTGCCGCATATTTTGGTCCCGAGCCTTCCACCATGGCTTCTATCACAGATTAATTTACTTTACATAAATGACTCTGACAATCTACCCCTGCGCGTTTGGATTGACTATGAGGTAGGGCGCCCCGGAGGGCCCTGGAGTCCCTTTGACCATCGCACGCGCCTCGTATAAGTACCTCGTACAAATGCGACCCCTCCTGTAATGTAAACAGTGCAATACTAGATCATAAAAAAATGAGCTGTCCATGCAGGATATACAGGGCATGCAATGTAAAATGGCAAACGCCTTTCCAAAATGGCACACGTGGCCCCGGAACCTCCATGACATCCCTTGGCATCCCAACACGCAGCGGGTGGGCAAAACTTTGGAGTTTTCGTTGGGAAGTGCCGTCTTGACGCGAGTGACCGAGTTTCCTGGAAGTCCCAGCTATCCTCAACTTCCCATTATACTTGGTCGAGAAGCATACACCCTCGACATTGACAATGTTACATACTCGTGATCCCCACATGATGCTCGGCCACCATCCGTGCCCTAAGGCCCCACAATCACCTAAGGTCCCACAATGACCGCTTGCGACAGCCCAGTCTCCATAGCCTGCCGTCCCGTCCGTAGTCCGGCGGCCTCACTCGGTATTCGCCGTGGCCGTCACCGCCGCAGCCGCTGTCAACACCCGCAATGCCCGCCTGCACCGTTCTCGGAAGGTGCACCGCAAATGGTCAACCGCCGCTGGCAAGCATCCAAGCAGTTGGTCCCCACGCCCCGCATCCGATTCCATGCCACGGGCGCCTCCCGCTCTTTCAGGCCGGTCGCTGCCATCGCCGTCACATGCGGCTTCCGCCTTCAGGTAGCGCTCCAGCAGGAGCATGGAGCCCCCAGCGCTCGCCAGTGCCGGGTGCAACCTCAGCCGCCGGGAGACAAGCGCCGCCGCCAGTCCGCACTGCTGGCGCTCCACCAACAGCGCCAACAAGCAAGGCAGCACACAGCCCATTGCCGCGGCGTCGCGGCCCTCCACTGCCGCCGCCGCCACTGCTTGCGCCGGGGACGCAGGGACCGACCCCACCAGCCGCGCTAGCAGCGGGTGCTGCGACGTCCCCAGTTGCGCCGCGTCTTCAGACCGGACCAGAAACGCCAGAAGTAGCACAGCGATGTCGCAGGGGATGGGACCACCGCCGTCGGAAGACGCTGCCTCGAGATCCTTAAGGGCTTGTTCTCGATGGATTTTGTACGGCGACGCCAGGCCTAAACACCAGCTGGCTGCAGCGCCGTCGGCGCCGTTGGCCGATGCATGAATGAGTTGCTGTACATCTTCAGGAGAGAGCGGCAGCGGCCGGCCCGTCAAAGAGGGAAGGGAGGATGCCCCAGGCTGCATCCCACAGCTGGCCTTCGAGATGATGCGGCTGCTGTCTGTTTCCTTGATGGTGTCCAGTCCAGGAGGATCCAGTAGACTGCGGACATGGGAGGAAAGATGGTCGTTAGTGTAGCAAAGAAAGTTATATCGGTTGAACCGAGGGCGGATCGAAGGCAACGGCTTGGCAACTGAGAAAGTTCGATGGCCGCAGTTGTGCGTCGCCACGACTGTATAAAAGTTAAGGTCCAGAGCTATCATTCACAGGTACCATGTCAGATTGCGTGAAAGATGTCATTCACGCGGCTGAGTCGGATAATGAAGGGGGTCCCCCTGCAGGAACCGGCGCGTCAGGCAAGGACAGAATGCAACCTGCTTATCTTAGCCATGAAGCGGGCTGCTTGCCAATTGCTCTTGACCCACCTGACCACCTCCAACAGTTGTCTGCAACGCAGCAGCTCCGCAGCCAGCTCCCGCCAGCAGCCGTGTAGTAAGGAGACCCGCCCTGCCGCCGCCGCCTCCTCCTCCTCCTTCCCCTCCGCCGCCGGCGCCACACCGCTGCCCCCACCGCTGCCCGACGCAGCGTCTTGGCTCTGGCTCCACATGTCCCCGTCCTGCCAAATGTCAGTTAATAGACACGCCAGCTGCCGCAGCTGCGTGAGGCTTGCTGTGCCACCCCAGCCGCCGCCAGCACCCCCTTGCACGGCCTGCAGCACCCTGGTGAATAGCCGCTCTGCTGCCTCGAGTGTCGTTAGGTCATCAAGTTGCACAGTTGGCATAGGCATGGCCGCAGGGTGATGTTGCTGGTCTGTTAGTTGATATGATGGCGGTGATGGCGAGGCTGGGACCACTAGGTGGGCGAGCAGCGCCCGAGTCCGGGTGAGGAGCAGCCTCTGGCGGTGCTTCCCGGCATCATCGGAGTGGCCGCCACTGGTCGCCCAATCAGACCACATCTGCAGGGACCGAGAGGATAAGGGACACAGATCATCACATGAGAACGTAGGGGCTCGAGGGACATGCGCATGAGGAGTGTGATATAGTATTATTGTATGGCATGATATGAGAGGAGATGCTGTGAAGCGTGAGTGAGTCATGCCGACCGTCGTGGTCAGGAAAGCCAGGCAGCCCAGCCGGGACGCTGGAGGGAGGAAGGACGTGGGAAGACGACATCGAAAACGTAAGAGGTAGCCGATACGTAGTACGGTTGACCTACATACAATCGGTGCTCTAAAACCCTTTCGAAGAAACCAGCCACGCCGCAGCCTCCGCCAACTACGCCCCCTACACCTACACTACGCCAACTACGCCCCCTACACCAGTGCATACATCTTGATCCGACCACTCGCGCCTGCGAACACACAGCCATCCGAGGCGGGTTGACTGGTTGGGCCTTCCCGAGTCACCGGCTCTTCTCTCCTTACACCCAACCGTCACAACCGCTCATCACTTCGCAGCTCACCACCCGTGTGCCCAGCGCTGCCTGCATGTCCAGAAGCTCCGAAGCCGCACTTGGCCTGAGCCTCTCCAGGGAGGGCAGTCGCTCGTCCGTAAAGCGCTGCAAGTCGCGCCACACACGGTCCCGCAGCACCCGTAGCGTGTGCGCCAAATCCTCTGCTTTCGCGTCCGCCGGGTCCGCCGATACGCCGGAGTCGAGAACAGTCGGATTGGAGCTCCTGTCCTGTGGTCTATCTAGGCACCTCAAGGCTCCCTTGAGCCGGGCCAAGCCAGCAGCCGTCGTCGATTCACCTGTCTCATCCAGCAATGCACTCAGCGCCGACCCCACGGTATCGCCGACTGCCGACTCCAACAAGGCAACCGCCGCCGCCGCCGGGCCGACGGCGGCGGACCCTGGTGTGGCGTCGGTCCCTCCTCCGTCGGCTAGAGGCTGTGGCTCCGCCGCCACAGCTGCAATGTCGAGCAGGACAGCCGCGGGACATCCAGCGGCCGCAAGAGAGGATAGGGCGAGCCTCACGGCCCCAGCGGCGGCGTCTGCGCCGCCGGCGGAAGAGGCTGAGGCCGCTGCTGTGGGGTCGTCCGCGGACAGCAGGGAATACTCCAAGTCCTTCAACTGCAGGCGGTAAGATGGTACACGGTTGCTACCAATCAGCAAAACCGATCATGGTCACCATGCGCAAAGCTTTTACCCAAACAATCCCGTGTCTCACACATCGATGTAAAGTTGTCGACGCCATGAAGGCAGGACGTCTCAAACAACACCGTAGGGCAGATGCGCATATCAGTCGACCCGTGTGATCCCTGAACTGCATTGCCGCAAGTTACACTCAACGCGCAACGGCAGGGCACAATCCAGGGTTTGGCCTACTATCCTAACACCACACAACCTTCTTGGTTGGTTGGCTCAGGAAGAGCTCATTGCTAACAGGCTGCAACATGAACACCACCACGACTCCATGAGCCAACACAAGAACGTGCCGCCGCTATGGAAAGAGGTCATCCCTACCCAATCGTAACCCGAGACGTAAAGCCTTATCATGGCGCGAGCACCGCCATTCCCCCGGACCTGCCAGGAAAACCAACGTCAAGGCCTTTAACCTCATAAGCGTGAGAGCAGGATGCCCTGTTGCCTTCCCTGCCTGGTGCATGGGAAGACGTTATCCCCCCATCCCTTCAATTTTATAGTTTTATCTTATTCCCTGTGTTATGCGGCTCCTTACCAAGCACCTCTGGCAGGCCGTAGGAGGCCCTTGAGGCCCCAACACCTCATGGCCCCTGTTGGCTAGATTGGCAGGTACGGTGTTTACGCACCCCCGAACTGGCAACACACACTCACACGTGCGACCCGCCCATAGGTTTGCTGCCCATCTTAACTTCGTGATTAAACCCTCTCCTAAGGCTCTTCTTAAGAGCCCGGGGCAGCCCGCACACCTGCTGCGCATCCAGGCCATCCGCCGCGTGCTGCTTTGCAGCTCGCAGCATCAACAGCCGGCGGTGTAGAGATCGCAAGCGGCGGAGGACTTCCGTGACGGCGCAGGCGGCAGCGGCATTGTCGCCATGTGCGGCAGCTATCGAAGCCTCTGCCGCCGCCGGCTGCGTCGTCATCGATGCGGCGTGTGGGGACTGCAGCCTGGGCATGCAGGTGTCCAGTATCTGGCAGGACGAAATAATGAACGAAGACGACGAATTAGAAGAGGACTGGTGAAGAAGGTGCGGGGCAACGCTGTATGCATGGAAGCCGACTGCCAGGCGACTCGGTGGGAGAAAGGACACACGCAGCTTCTGCCGCCGATGGATTGACAGAGGGGTAAAACACCGGAGGCAAGTTCATTCATATCGGCTTGCCTACTACCAGAGGAAAAGCAAAAGCTACCTACCACGAGACGTACGTCCACAGGGCAAGGGCACGGCGCCAGCTGCGCGCCAGTGACCCCCGGACACAACGGGCACTGCGAACCGGGCAGCAGCAGGAACGCTAGCCACGCAGCCAGCTGCGCTGGTGGCAACCGCACCACATGCTCCTCAACGTGACTCCACGCCACAGCCATGTCCCGCTGCTGCTGCTGGTGCTGCTGTTGTTGTTGCCCTCCAGATTTCGTCCCCACGGCCTTCACGCACAGGCATAGGTATGGCAGGCTCGGCGGTAGGGAGTCCAGCGCGCGCTGAAGGTCCGGGAACAGCAGCCCTGTGCCCGACCCCGGGCCCGCTGCCGCGGCCTTCTTCCCCGGCGGGCCCAACAGCTTGTGCAGTGCAGTCACGAGCTTGGCTGCCTGAGCCAGGTTGCTGGGCTTTACGTAAGAAAAGATCGCAGCTGCGGCCGCATCGGCAGGTGCGGTGGCTGCCGCAGACGCCGCTGGCCCCGCCAGCGTCACTCCCAGCGGGGCCAGCAGCGGCGCCAGTAGCGGCGCGTGTAGTTGCGTCAGTGAAAGACCCTTGAGCGCTGCGGCGGCCTTCTCCAGTAGGTCCCGCAGCTTGCCCAGGATCGGCGCGATGGAGGCGGTCAATGCGGCGGTTGCCGGGTCGTCCTGGGAGTGGTAAGGACCAGGAACGGGTCGAAGGGAGGGAATGGGGATGAAGATAAAAGGCGAAAACGGCAAAAGGGCAAAGCGGCAAACGAAACCTGATCCGAACGAAACCACCCCACCCCACCCCACCCCACCGCACCTTGGCACAGGCGTGCAGGCAGTCCGTCAGCACCGCCAGCCATAGCGCCAGATGGGGCCCGCTGGAGGTGGGAAGTACCGGGTAGGTGGCAGTCGCCAGGTGCCGCAGCAGGGCCTTGGGTCGCTGCAGGAGACCCGGCTCGCGTGACTGCACAGCGGCACGCAGCTGTGAAGACGCAGACCAGGGTGGGGAAGGGACCGAGTGGAAAAGGTTACAGGGCCCGGAGGGTTAAGAGAACCGGAGTAGGAGTTAGGGGGGGAAAAGGGTGTGTAATGTTAAGTAGGCGGCGGGGCCGCGAAGCTGGGGGATGTGTGGCCAACATCAACAGCGGCAAGGGGGAGGAGGAGGGGGCCCCCGATCTTGGAAGAGACGGGTTTTGTTGCAAGGACCTGGGGCGTTGGTGAAGGTGAAGGTGAAGGCGAAGGCGGATGCAGACGTGGTTTTGGCCTGAGGTCCGGTAAAGGAGGAGGCCCAATCAGGGACAGAACCCACTATTAACCCACCACCATGACGCAGGCGGGGCGTTCTTGCTGGAATCCTTGTACTGTTGCTGTTGGGGGAGAGATAGGCGGTGGTGCTGCTGCGACTGATATTTTGGGGTCGCGCATCGCTTCGTTTTGAGGCCGTGCGGGCCGTTTTGTTCCTGTACGCACATCCTCAGGCACACCCAAAATTTCGCAGCCACAACCGCGCCTCCCCGCGTCAAGCCCCCCTTCCCCCAGCAGCAGCAACAAATAGCAGCGGCACCCATGGCACACCTCGGCCGTCACGGCAACGGCATCGGTGATGAGCGCGGACATGAAGTGCAGCTCCACGTCCCATGGGTCAACGCCGTACGCCGCAGCTAGCTGTCTGGCCTGCTCCATCAGCTCTGCCGCACGTGGGGATGCCGCCCCCGGTGCCTCCGCCTCCGCCTTTCCCGCCAGTGCAGCCTGCTGCAGAATGGCCTGTCGGGTTGTGACGCAGGAGTGTTTGGAAGGCGGCACGGGAGGTGTGGAGGTGACCGAGGGAAAGGGTTCGTGTATAGATAGGTTCGTATGGATGACGCAGCAGTGGCGCTCCAGTACCTAAGGTTGTGATTATTAATACCACGCTGGTATTCGTCTGTAGATGTCAGTATGTCAGGAGTTGCCATGCGCACGGCTGACAGCCGCAGGTGCGACTGTCGTACCTGGCGGCGATATTCGTCGCCTCCACTTGCAAACTGGGCCGCATCCACGCCGGGCAAATGCTGACGCACGGTACGGCTGTCACGCGCTGCCGCCAGCCGTGCCTCCGCCGCCAGTGCGGCCGCGGCAGCGTCCGCCGTAGCGTCGGACATGGACGCCGGTGTCGTACCAAGTTGCCGCACCTGCAGCACGCGCATCGTCTTATCCATAGTGATGACCGTTATTGTTGTTCAGGGGCTCTTGGCCCGACGGACCCATGATCCCTCTTTTATCCGCTATAGCACAACGTTCGCAAGCACCCACATCTGGCCCATTCATCTGCCCTCAGCCGCCTTCACCGCACTGCAGCATGTGCTTTCACCCCATGCAACCCTTCGCCTTGAGTATTCATGCATACACACACGCCCTGTGTTCCGCACACCGGCCTCTCACCCTCTGAAGCAGCTCCCCCAGTGGCTGCTCCAACAACCGCAGCCTCTCCGCACCGCTACCGGCTGCCGGCAGCAGCGCCCGCAGGCAATGGCAATAGCACTCCATAGCCGCCACACGCTGCAGCTGCGCATAAGGCAACCCGGCGCCGCCGCCGCTACCGCTACCATCCTCGCTGCCGCCGCCACCTCGGAGACCCTCCAGCAGCTTGATGGCCCTACCGGCACTGCCGGTTGCAGTCCCAGGCTCCAGCACTGCCAGCGCCAGGTGGGTATCCCCCGGCAAGGGCAGGTGGGCAGTGGCAGCGGCTCCAGGGGAGGCGGCTGCGGCTCGCTGACCGGGAGCTAGCAGCGCCTCTCGGAGGAGGTACTCGGGCGCCTCCAGCAACGGATCGGAACCATCTGACCAGCCAGCAGAGGGGGAGCACGGAAACCACGCCAACATGCAAAACTGAACTACAACTGCCGATGTCCAAGCGGCCAAGCAACCCGGCAACCCCGATGGGATAGGGGACAGGAAAGTTTCAACAGCCTGTTCGGGTGAACAGACCCAAATTTGGAAATGACCTCAGCGGGCTGAGGGCCTGGGCGGGAAGAAGTTGTTGTCGCAGCGTGCAATGTCAGCGTCAAACCGCCTTTCCCACCACGCACCCCGCGGAGCCCCCACCTGCCCAACCGGCCTCACCCCAACAGGGCCTCTCCACCGCCCTCAATTCCTCCAGCAGCCGAGTCATGCGTTCGGCGGGACAATGCAGCAATGCGTACGACAGTAGCTGCTCCCGTACGACATCATCCTGCAACTGCCGTTTGGACCCCAGCTCCGCGCACAGCGACCTGAGGATGGAGTCCCCGCGGGGCCGGAAGGCGAGGGGAGGAAAGGTGACCGTAGCGGCGATGACCCACGTTGGTGATAACACAGCACGACAGGAAAAGCACAGCTGTCGTACAATATAGTCCTGCGTGAGGGTGTTCATGGGCCTGGAAAAGCGCTGTGTTCTTGCTAACCTTCGATTAGCAAAATCGCGGGATTGCGGCACCAACACTTGGCACACTTTGTTCCGCTCTGGTGATTGGCCACCTCTCTGCGTCGAAGCTAGATTGCGAAGCGACATGCCCCTCTTAAGTTCCTTGTCGCTACTTGAGGCGAACCCTAAAACCGAACCAGTGCGCCCTCGCACCTACGTACTCCCTTCACCGCCCATGTCTCCCCTCCCTCCCCGCCTTCCCCAGCTTTCTCCACTCACACACACCCCACCGCGCCCATGGGGCTGACCGTCGCCTTAAGTTATCGGCAAGACATGTGCCATCTTGTTCACATGCACGTGTGAGCTGAGCAAATAGAGCAGCGCTCACTCCAAACAGGTGTTAGTTATACGAGTTAAATAGTGTTTCATGCCAATCTTACGAGGCCCACAGTTGCATAGCCATGCCCATGCACCCACCCGCCCACCCAACCCACCACGCAGGCATGTATCTTGCCGCCAGCAGCTCCAGTGCCAGGTGCTGTGCGGTGGCCAGGTCACCAGCTCGCAGCGCCGCTGTCCCGGCCAGGTCCTTCAGCTGAGACCACCAGACAGGGCATGGGCATGGGAATGAGGATTAAGGGCGGGGGCCAAGGGCGAGGGGTGGAGACATGCGTGATGCATAGCGGGTAGTGAAGGAGGGACCGGTGGAAAACCGGTGGAGGGCGGTGGACCGATCACGGCGTGTTCAGTACTGCTCCTCTGGCCACTCTGCTTGCCCAGCAACGCCACAATGGGCTTACGTGCGGCGTTTAGGTCCTGGCTTGGTTAAGATCTATGGGTGCTTTTTCCTATCCATCCCGAATCCGACCCCGTCCCGTCCCATGATGCTTTGGACGTGTGGGCAGTTGTTCCCCTTCGACTTCTTCTGCTTTCAATCTCCCCCTTTTTTGACCTGTGTGCTCTACTTCGTGCCAGTCGGGTTACGAGAATCTGAGTCAATGGTCATCACACTCCGAGCTCCACATCCCACAACTCACACGTACCCGCAGCTCGTCGTCTGGAGAGTCCAGCCCGAGAAGCTCAGCAAGCTCCAACAGGCGGCCGACTTGCTTGTAGGGCGGCTGTACGGTGCCCCCGTGCGCTACCGTCGGCGCCGCCGCCGCTGCTGCAGATACCGTAGCCGCCACCGCGCCGGCGACGATGCCCGCCATTGGCGCCATGCGTCCCGCCACCGCCTCCGCCACGTTTGCGCCTGCCACCCGCCCGGCCACCGCCAGCAGCCCACCGGCAAGCGCCGCTGCCGCCCGGCCACCCGCCACGGCCGCCTGGCCTGCTGCCCGTACCGCCGCCCGACGACGGCTGAGCTTTCCGCCTAGCGCCGCCGACGCCGCCAGCCCTAACGTGCTGCCAAAGCCGACTCCACCGGCCGCGGAGGTAGCACCAGCGGTGGACAAGAGGCCGCCGCCGCCGTCATCGTTTCCGCTGCCTTCCAAAATCAGCCGAATGACCTCAAAGCGGTCCGTCATCTGCATGACTTGGGCGGGGATGACGTCAAGTCCCAGCTCAGGCAGCATCTGCAGCGCAGAAACCAGGCGCCGCAGTGCGACAGCTGGCGGAGCGTCGGGCGACGCAAGCGCAAGGCAAGCAGCTGATTGCTGTGCGGCGCTGTCCCATGGGTCGTTAGCACCAGCCAGGATCTCAGCGGCGACGGAGGTGATGAGCGCGTCCGCGGCCTCCGGTTCCAGTGCCACATGGGTCTCGCCTGGGCGCGTGCGGCGCGACATGGAGAGAAAATGGGGTTGTGGATTCGAATGGAAACGAGCACGGCAGGGCCGAGCTGACGGCTCAGGCTAAGGCACACAGAGCCTGTGACCCAGAAGGAGCACAGGTCATTGGCGATGGTTGTACAGAGAGGCATGCTTATGCAAGATTGGTGCTGATGCTGCTGTTACTTTACTTCTGCTTTCGTTGCACTAGAGAGACAAACTACAAGATGTGGGGCAGGCGATGTAGTTGGGCATGCTGCCTCGTGTTGAAGTAGTAGTGACTTGCATTATGTTGATTCCGCCATTATGAGGTCCATACACCGATAAACAGGTGGGGCCGGTTCCCACAGAGCTGGATGCGCATGGGCCAGAGCTCGGTCCTTTGCTCGGCAACCGCTAACAGCGCTACCAATTCCTGCATCGCGTCCCCCGACGCGCACTTCCCATCCCCTAACCCTTTCGTGCCCTGGCGCCCTTGGCATTTCCTTTTTCGGCCATGACCCCCGCCCCCGCCGGTCAGCCTCCAGCGCCACTCGATGCCCTCCACACACACCACCTGGGAGGGCCCCGCCCACTCCACATGCCTTTAAGAACCCCGCGAGTGACGGCTCCTCCCCGACCCCTCCACACACACACACACACACACACACACGCGGCTTACCGGGAGCACCCCCATGCAGGTAGGCATTGGCCAGGTCGTTGCGGCCGCAGTGCAGCATGCACCTCGCCACCTCGGACAGCAGCTCCTGGGGCTCCAGGAAGGGAAAGGCGGCGGAACGAACCTGCACCAGATCGAGCCACAGCTGCGACCAGGCGGCATCAGGCATAGAGGGACTGGACCTGGGCAAGGGGGAAGAGGGAAGGGTCGAAAAAATATACGGCGGTGGTGGGGAAATGCGTCGAGGGTGAGGGAAAGAGGAAAACCCGAAACACGTACGCGTACCTGTGCAATGGCTCTCCCAACGCCCACTGCACAAGGAAGCTGCAAGATCATTGCGTGCATATACTTCTCGTGCATATACATCAATGGATTGAACTAACACTACTAACAGTGGCCAGGCCAGGCCATCCTAACTAGACGGCATTTGCGAGAGTCTGCCAGTCGCGTGTTAAGGTACTCAGGCGTCGCAGCTGTTCCTCCTAAACCCCCCCGAAAGCGCACCAAGTCACACACCACACCTGCAACCAGTCCTTTCTCCCTCCCCCTCCCTCCCTCCCTCCCTCACCCACCTAACCCTTCCCATAGTTCCCCGTCCACCTCCCCTCCATTGCCCTCAACCCGCCTTACCTCTGTAACCTCCCCAGCACCTGCCGTATGCACCTCGCTGCCTCCTCCCGCCCGCAGCTGCTGACGTGCCGTACCGTCAGCGGCAGTCCCCGCGCCGCTAGCAGCGACCCCGCACGCACGAAGCCGCGCAGCTCCCGGAGGCCAGCTAGCCAGCCCCCACAAGACTCCGACTCCGACGACGATGACAACCGCCGCGCCGCCGCCGTCGCTGTTGCTGCTTCTGCAGAAGTCTCCCCGGCCGCGGCCGCTGCGGCCGCCTCTTCACTGGCTGCGGCCTCTACGGCCGCCATTGCCCGCTCCAAGGAGGGCCATTCATCCGTGTGAGGGCAACCCGCTACAGCAGAGGTGACAGCCTGAAGGTCAGCGCGATAACGATGAATTGATGGTGGTAATGTTGATGGCGATGATGGCATGACGGCGACGGCTACGAGGAAAGAAAGGCAGAGCCCGCTCAAACGCCGGAAGGCGGTGCAGATGCCCGCCACATCAGACGGCTTCTTCCTCCCTGACATACACACCATATGCCCACGGACGCACATACACACATACATACACACGCATGCACACACATACACACACATACAACACTTTCTCTCAGTTCCTGCCGCGGCTGAGATCAGTCAAGTACAGACATACACACACAAACATAGTCATACACGCACACAACATATATCCATACCTGCACAAGCTCCTCGGTGCTCTCGAACAGCATCCTGTCCCGCGCCTCCGCCTCCACCAGGGCGGCTGCCCAGGCGGGCCTGGCCGCCATCTCCTCAGCCATCAGAGCCCCCAGCAGCGGTCCTACCCGGGCGGCATCCCAGCCGGGGCCGCGCAGGAAGGGAACCACCCTGGAAGCAACACGACCGGCCACATACACACGACACATGCACGGAGATTGAGGGCACGTGAAACAACCCATGGCTCCAACGATGTTAGATATTGAAGTAACAAAAGAACTAGAGCTGAGCTTCTTTTAGAGACGAAACCCACAGGCTACATGGGCGCGGCGAGGGATCCACTTGCTTGAGGGGGCCTCTGTCAGAGATGCCCTCCCAGTCCTGACCTACATTCTCGACGCGGTTCGTTCCGTTCACCTCTGCCCTACCTCCTGGTGCTGGTGCCGCAGTCTGCGACAGAGAGCGCCTCCCCGACCATGCCGAACAGCTGGCTCAGATAAAAGCCAAACAGAAGGAATCTGTTGTAATGGCACGTCAATTCAGATGTGCCAGATTCGCGATCCCTTGGCCATCCTATACTCCCACCCGCTGTACTGCCATGCGTATGACTCTCCGGGGCCGGCCCTCCAGAAATCCTCACCTTTCCCGCAGGTCTTGGCGGAGGCTATCCTCGTCACTGCCCGCCAGCAGCAACCGGAGCTGCTGCGCTCCTGGCATCTCCGCAAAGTCCCCCAGGCGAAGGCGCCACAGCACGCCGCCGGGGGAGCTGGCCGAGCCGGCCGCGAGGGATGCACGGTGGTGATGGGTCGTAGCGCTGATGACGCCTGGCGGGGATAGGAGATAGGGTCAAGAAAGGAAATCCAAACTTGAGAAACCAACACCAGCCGTATGTTCGTGAACGGCCCTGTTATGGGATGGGACCGGAGTTGAGGTTAAGACCGAAGCACGCACCAGGGGGCGGTGGACGCGGGGCGGGAGCGGTGGTGTGATGCAGCGGTGTTAGCGGTTTCCCGAGCGCCATCTTCCACAGTGGAAGCGGGCGACATTGACTGCATGGTTACTTTCCATCCCTCTCCACACACGCAACACCTGCCATTCCGCTTTGGACGTGCATTTGTACCCGTTCTCCTCTCCTCTTTACCATCACGCATCCCATTGAGCGGTTCACTCCCGACCCACTAAAGCACAAAGGAAACCCGCAACCACCTCTCTAACGAAACCCATACTTGTAAGCGCCATCGCTGCCCCCAGCAGTTGCGCCACTCGCGGCCCCCGGGCGCCCCGCTCCCAGCCCAGCTCCAGCAGCGCCAGGGCACCCTAACACAACAACAGGGGGTCAGCAGTGGTAGGATCAGCCGACACGGTGCCGGTGATAGCGCACTGCAACAGCCGCTCTGCCTCGCACTGCGCTGTGCCAGCAGCCAGCAGCAGCCGTGGCGCCGCAGGGTATAAATAAAAAATAAAAACATCTCAACACAGATGTAGACCACAGACACCTTCCCCAGCAATGGTGGGGGGCTGGAACAACAGGGCGGGACGGGGAGACGGGGCAAAAGTAACGATCATACACAGAGGCCCCGCCATGCCAGCTACATACACGTCGCCCGACTCATCCTCACACAACCTCGTACCTGTAGTTGCCCAGTTTCCTCGTCCAACTGCAGCGCTCGCTCCGCGTACCACTCCGAGGCTGCCGCAGCGGACAGCCGCGGACGCGGGGCCAGCACACGCACCAACGCATCCGTAGCCTCTGGATCCCAATCCGGCAGATCCACAGCCGATCCAGATCCAGATCCAGATCCAGCCGCGACCGCCTTCCGGATCTCCGCCAGTACCTCCGGCTGCTCAACCCAGTCTTGCTTGCGGACCGGGGGCGGCCGCAGTGGCACCGGTACTTCCTCACCGTCGGCCTGCACACACAACACACACACACGCACACACACATTCTGACCATGTGTTCAAATGGCCCAGAAGCCTCCCACCCTGTAACAATTCAATTCAACATGCTGACCTATAACGTAAGGCCGGCCATATGGTGTGCTGATACCTCCCCCCCTACACGGACTTTCCTAGGTTGCTTTTCCTGATGCATTTAACCCTTGCGACCACCCCCCCGTGCACCACGGCCCTGTCCTTTCCGTGCAACTGATGCGTTAACGTCACGTAATTCTATTACAGCTGGTGTGTGTGATATGTCTTCTATGTCACTCTGTATGGTAAGGGCTTTTTCGTGGCGGGGAGGAATTTGACTTCATACAGTGCAACAAACTGTATGAGGTCCCCTACCACGAATTAGCCAAACGTCGAACACCTTCAGTCGCGATGCCGGCCGGCAGCCAGCCGGCGGGCCAGCCCCCATCGGGCAACGTCCCCCGCTCGGGGCCGCTCGCTCTCTTGCTCACCGGTCTGGGCAGCAGTGCGCTGTAGAGGCGTGGGTTAATGGTCTCCGGAAGCCTGGACAGCACCCCCAGCAGCACCGGACCCGACAGGGAGGCGGGGTAGTGCTGAGCCAGCACCGCCAGAGGACCCAAGGCACCAGTGGCAGCCCAGGAGCCCGCCGCGGCGGCCAGGGACAGGTCGCGGAAGGCGGCATAGGCGGACGGATTGAAGGTCCTGCAGTGCAGCCAGCCGCAACGGCGACGCGGACGCAACGGCGACGCGAAGTAGATGGTAAGGACGAAGCTGGTAAGGAACGGATACGGGAATGCTGGTGGTAAGGAAGGGGGTCTTCCTTGAGTGACATGAGTTCTATTCAAAGTATGTGGCAGCGGAATGAGGGCTAATCAGGAAGGGGGTCTGTTGGCGTCCAGGGCCAGATTTATTCATTCCTTCAAATCCACAGCCGACTGAGCTCACGCACCTGCCCTGCGCCGCGTAGAGCACCTCCAGTCGGTCGCTATGTCGCCACAGCTTCAGCCGGGTGCACCACCACCAGGCGGTGTCCCGTGGGTCGGTCCTTTCGCCACTACCACCCGCCGCCGCCGTTGCAGCACCACCCGGCGCGGAAGCGTTTGAACTCTGAGGGAATAAGGACGAGTGGGTAAGGCGAACCACTGACGGTTGGAGCAGATACCAGAGATAACGGATACTCCAGGTGGGGTGAAAGGGTCGCGTAAGGCGCCCATCTACCCGTCCGCAGTCACTGCTCGTCTCCCCACTCGCCAGTAAGCCCTCCGTCGTACTCCCCAAAATATCTTCCCACCCGCCATCCGGAGCCTCAAATGTATTTGAAAAAGAAGGTTCTTGCAGTGCGCCACAGATCGCCATCATCATAGCTTCGTTTTCCCGGCTTCGCGAATGTCGGGTCTCAAGTCCCGACCCTGTTGGAAGGAGTTGTTCCTGCCGCCAACCCACCCTACCGCGTCATCCACGCTGTCAGCTGCTGCCGGCGGCTTGGCCTGCCTCGCCGTCTCCCGTAGACCGTAGTTGATCAGCTTGCGCTGCCCCTCATAGTCGGAGGCCACTCGCCGGCAGCACTCCCCCACAACCCATCGCCTGTTCCGATCACGAGGCGGAGGCAAAACCAACAGAAGGGAGAGGGGTGGGTTGGAGCGTGAAAACAAGTGCAGTTGTGACATCAACTGCAGTAGTCTCAAAAGCCAGGAGGCCGTACGCCAGAGGCGCTAGGGGTGTCGCGCTGTGTTGTAATTTGGAAAGTGAAAAGGGAAGGCGGGAGGGATGATGAGAACGGGATAGGATGCCGGGGATGCCCTGGAGGGCACACGTGCCACACCCCAGGAGCCATATCCACATGTATACCGTTGCTGATGTCGCTGGTTGCCTCCTGCACTTTTGCTTATGCCGCTGGTACACGCCACCACCACCAGCACCGCCACCACATCCTGTATTAACCCCTTATTAGCCAGAGCCGCACCTGTCCGCGATCTTGGCCAGGTTGTCAGCTATGTTGGCTGCATCCACAGGTCGGGAGGCCCATCTGGCGCCATACACCCGATCGGCGTTCAACCCCGCGGCGGCGCACAGCTCCAGCGCCCTGCCCCACTGCTGGTGCCGCATGTGCACCTGAGGGGGCGGGTGCACCAGGCGGGATAGCACATGAGGATCAGGACAACATGTTAAGGAAACGTGTGATGCTTCGGTCACCAAAAAGCCAGAGCCACTCACACGTCCATATCTCCATCCGCCTTCCTTTGGTTGCCATACCCGCAGCAATTCTCCTGGCCTTCTCCTACCTCTGCAATCCGACACGCCGCAGAAGAGGCACGAATCCACTCCCCAACTAAATCCACTGCCATATGACGGACCCCATTCCTCGGTTCCACATCCTGATTCAATACCTAGCATTGTAGCCGAAAACGCCGCCGCGGCCACAGGCAGGCGCACTCGTACCTGGAGCATCTCCTCGGGCGTTCGCTGCGCTAGCAGCAGCAGCCGTAAGCCAGGGGCGGCGGCAGCGGAAGCCGCTGCAGCAGCCTCTGCAGAGGCCGCAGCACCCCTGGACGCACGGGCGCTGCGAACCCCGTCTGCGGCGGCCACCCCCCCGGATCCGGGGATCTTGGATTCTGGCGGAATCAAAGGCTCCAGAACCAGGAGCCCGCGGGTCCCTGGACCGCCGCTCTTGGAGGCCACCAGAGTACCTATCCGGGCGAGAAATGGGAAGCGTTGAGCGTTGTCAGCCACTGGGAAAACGATGAATAGCTAGCAGTGAGGGGGAGCGAGTGGGAGCGTCAGCCACATTAATCCGGGTCGTCCGCTTGCTCCTTTCGCTCGCTCGTCCCATAACTTCCAACATTACAGCAAACACCTTCCTCTCCATTTCCCACTCCGCCACGTCTCTTAACGACCGGGGCCAGAGCCCTGCGCTAGAAACCATAGGTATACCTGGTGCATACTTGGGCTGCTCGTCGCCTGCCAGCAGGTTGTCGTATCCCGGCAGCTGTGCAAGGCCCACATAGCCCGCCATGTCGCTCAGCGCCAGGGCGGTTTCGGAGCCCCACCAGGAGGCGCTCGCCGCCGACTCCACGGACCGGGTCAGAGTGGTCTGTCCAGGCAGGGATGTGACAAACGGTAATGAAACGGTGACAAACGGTAATGAAACGGTGACGAACGGAAAGGCATGGCAATAAACAGACTGCCTAGGAGCTCAGCAGCCTAAACGTCCAATTGAACTATTGCATGCAATTGCTGAGGTGACTGAAGTACACCACAGAACTGCCTAAATCCCATGCAGCATGCCGCGTGCGCATGCACACCCACACGTCTGGGCTGGCAGCCCCTCGCATCATAGCCGAGGAAACATAGTATGCCAAATCCAACCACGCGATGACGGGGGTTCCAGGTGCACACCCTGCACGACACACGCATGACATCCCTCCCCCCACCGTGGACACGCAAAGGACTAGCAAACAGCACCCACCCGAAAAGCTGACGCTGGAGGCGCCGTGCGGCCCCCAAATCTCTCCCCAGGGTCCTCTCTCCGGCACTGCGGCACCGACAGTATCAGCACTCCTGGGGCGGGCGGAGCCACAATCGCCACGTGCTCACCCAGTGGCGAAAGGGACAGAGTCCAGCGACGCCGCGCCCAGGCTGCTGCCGCTGTTACAGTGGCGGCCGCGGGTCCACTGCCGCCAGCGCCGGCGCTTTCGCTTAGCGAGCCGACAAAGGATCCAAGTGGGACTGCTTTGGTGGCAGCGGCCGCAGCAGCTCCTGGACCGGACACCTCCAGCCGCCAAGTGCTGACGCTAACGCGCGCGCCCGCGGCTGCAGGGCCCTTGCCGCCGCCGGCCGGGCCGCTCTCCCCTGCCACCACGAGGGTTGATGTACGAGCATCGTATGCTGCAACCCGTACAGTGTCGCACTGCCGACTGAGCTGCTGGGGCCGCAGTCCTTGGAGTACACGCGGCGGAGCGTCCAGCGGCACGATGAAAAGCTGGGATGGACGGCCGGTCAGGATAAGCAGTGTGGTGGGCAGCGGCATGGCCAGCGCACCAACAGGCTTGGCGGTCCAGGGCCCGGCCGAGGCCGATAGCAGGGACACGGGCTGGCCGGACCTGGACGGACAAAGCACGGCGGAAGCAGGTGCCTTAAAAGTGTATCGCTATGGCAGGGTGGAGTTGGGAAAGGTATAACATAAGGATTGGCGGGGACGCTAGGACTGGGTGCATCAGCGGCTCGTGGGAAAGCAGGGGCCCAGGTGACCGGTGACCGGTGATTACAGTGGGACATGTCGACGTTTTGGGTCAACGTGGGTTAGCATACGCACCGACAGTTACCATGAAGCGTCCCGAGGACGCAGCAGCCCAAGGCACCGGGCGCACCTGTCCAGGATGTAAATATGCCGGGAGGCACAGGCTACCGCCAAGCGAGAGCCATCAGCTGACCAGCAGAACGCCGTGACAGCATCTGCGGAAGAGAGACTCCCTCCACTGATGCTGGTTGGCTGAAAACTCCGTATAACCGAGAGATCATGCGATGGTTGCTCGGCATCTGTGCCAGACGTCACGCGCTCCTCTCGTGGGTGGAAGATTGTAATCACAGTTGCCGTGGAGTCCAATACTGCAACAGCTGAACAGTCTGGAGAGACGAGCAATCCTCCTGCAAATATGCCCAGGCACACGCCCCAGCAACGCCCTTAATGTGGAGTCCTTGGAATGATTATTAGCTTAACTGTGCCCAACCTTGATCGCTCAGGTAACGTCGCTTTTGTGATAGAAGGCCTGCAATCGCCCTCCCATTACTGCTCGAGGTGTACTGTTCTAACTCCTCATACAATACAGAGTTGCTACTTTGCTGCATGTCTGTAGGCGTAACGCTGACCACAAATCGTGGCACACGACCAGCTCGACTGCTCTGGTGTCCCTAGCCCCAGACTGTCATCCGTCTTTATATTATTCCTTTAAACTAGACAATTAAGATAGTCAACAAAAGCTAATGTTACTACGCAGCAACCATAATCAAACGCAAGAAGGGCAGAAGGGCAGACAGTTCTGCGCAGACTAACTGACTCTAACTGTCACCGAACGCTAACCATCAGAGCTCTGCGAACCAGCAAGCTGCAAATTGTGCTCCTGCCGCATATGACGCAATTCAAAGATTCTTGCTATACCATTTGCTCTAACATCAGCTGACACTTCAATTCAGCTGCGCTTCACGGCTTGTATGTGCGCCTTCATACGTATTCCAGCTACCACAACTCATTACTGAAATACCCAATTACAATAGTGATCCCAAAGCAGCACGGCAAAATAATTTTCATAACGATCGCGGACGAGGCCCATGGCACGACGTATGGGCCCCAGAGTCCAGACCTAATGGAGGTTCATAAACCAGCTGGAGTGATTCTGTTTTTCTCTCCGAATGGACGTGCCTAACCCAAATGGCAGCAGCGCCAATCTGGCAATCTGCCGAAGCTGCAAACCCTCGATGCCGTCTTCAAATCATTGCCCGACGCTTACATACGCGGCCTGCACCCCTCCCTCTTAACCCAGATTTCCGCTGCAGTTCTTCCGAACTTTCACCCACACCATCACGACTTCTTCGGCCGGCAGCCTCCTGCCGGCCTCTGCTCTACACCCTGAGCAGGGGTGACCTCTGCTCTACACCCTTATCTTCCGCAGGTCCGGGCAGATACCCATCCCACGTCTCCGCTTCGGCGATACACACAACTTAACATATTAACTCCTCAGCCAATATCACACCATCACCATCCAATCACCGGCAGTATCATGCCGCTAATCCGTGGAAACCTTCGCCAAATCACCTCCGGAGGTCTGTTTGTCCAAGCGACGCTAGAGCCATCCTACCCACCGTCCAGCCCCCTTCCTAATGCAATCCAGCAATCAGCTTACATACGACCACGCTGCTTAGGCGCGGAATACGTCCGTGTCCCTGACTGACCCTGTCCCTGTCCATGCATGGGTGCGTTATACGGATCATCTGATAGGCTTCGTAGGCTTGGGAGCTCACGCTCTTGCCCCGTCGGGTGTGAGCTGAGCCTGCAGCGGGCAGCCTGCCAGCCAGGCTAAGCAATGCCATAAGCAATGCAGATAGATATCAATACATAGAGAAAGACAGATCGACAGACAGATCGACAGTGCAACGTTTTGCATGCAGCCCTGGCCACCCATGCGGCAGCTCTGGACCCGGCGGCCGGGGAATCCGCGCCCACCACCCCCTACATCAGTGCGAACATGCACCCCTTGCGACATAAATCCAATCATACGACATGAGGTCCACCGCCTTGGCCGCTCGTGCAAAAAATACCTCTCATCGCAGTCTCTCTCACCGCAGTCTCTCTAATATTCTGTACTGTTAAATTAACTCAGGAAACGTAAAATACTCAACTAACTCTTCCCTCCAAGCGCAAAGCTTAAAAATCGCGTTTTTTTCCATTTTCCCTCTCCTGAACGCCCCCTCGAACCCTCCTTTCAGCCCTCGCAACAGCCGATCACCGTACTGCCCGCCTCCTGTCGTCCTGTCCTCCGACACCACCGCAGCCGGCTCTTGTCCAAGACCCGGTGCCAGGTCACCCCCTCCTCCTCCTCCTCCTCAGCCAAACATTATGAGGGCCACGCTGAGCTCCGGCCCCGGCTGCAGCCGCAGTTGCTGATAGGCGCTCCGCACAGCCTGCCAGCCCTGAGTGCCCAGACACTGAGTCCTCTCCAGCAGCGCAGCCTCCAGAGCTCCCTGGAGCCGGGGGGCTGGCGGCCGCTGCAGCCGGCTGTAGGCAGTCAGAATCTGAAGTCCGGGGTGGGTGGGTTGCACCAAGAGACCAAGAGGGGTTCGAGACCCGGGGGCTCAAACGGAAGACAAACGTGCAGCAAAGCAGGAGTGGGGGCTACGCGAGGGAAGACGGGTTGTCCGGAACGGAAAGCACTACTGGTACTGCCGGCTGGGGGCTCTGGAGGGGCTGCTGGCTAGTTATCCAGCCGGGAAGGTGCAGCTCAGTCCCTCAGGTCAATGCAATGGAATGGATTCGGGAAAAGGACAGACGGTTTCAGGACGCGCCCCGAACGCCGCCAGCAGGGGGGACGCGGTTCGGGACGCGGAGCAAACGGAGGCCATGAGCCAATCACAACGTGATTGGCTTCATCCCAACCTCCCAGCCTTTCCAAGCTTTACCCCAGCCTTTCCAACCCCGTATCATGTTCAGGTCCTCACTTGAGAGAGAGTGGCAAAGGTCCCGATGTTGCTTCCCTACAAACAGCTAACCCTCCCGAATACACATTCACCTTGACGAGCAACCCCAGCGCGACGCGACCGCGAGGTGATTGGGCGCGGCGATCCTGATGTGAGGCTTGGCCGCGCCCGTGGCCGGGTCGCCCACCGCCGCCGCTGCTGTACGACAGGCACAAAGCTACGTGCTCGTCCAGCTGCTGTAACAGAAAGTCCCTCTCCAGAGCAAGATCCGCCAGCCGCCGCCGATGCAAGTCTTCCTCGGGGCTGATGGGGGTGTAATGTGAAGAGGCAGGCACGGCGGCGGCGGCGGCGGCAGCTGTGGAGGAGCTAGCCGACTGTGGCGGCGCCGATCGCGCGGGGGGCGAAGATCGCCCGTGGCCCGTCGCAGTTGTCCGAGGGGGCAGGAGTGCCGGCGGCGAGGCGGCGCCACTCCTGCCGTTCTGTTGCGACCCCGGCGGCAGCAGGGATGCCCCCACCGCTGTCGTCAGCTGTGCTGGCTGCGCCCACAGCAGGGAGAGCGACTCCAGGACAGCGGCGGTGTGGTACAGCGTGGCTGCCGGTAACAGCACCTGTTGTTTAGAGCCCGGCCCGGTATAAAGGGCAGATCCGTGGGAAGGGAGAGGGGGAAATAATAAACAAACGCCAAAATCATCACTGCCGATGCTCAAAGCACACCTAAGTGCCAGTGTCCACGGCAGTAACACAACTGCCCTTAGCAGGGAGGGAGGAAAGGGAGACTTAAGATCCAGATGTCCACGACCCCTCCTGCAGTCTCCCCAGTTGATGCCCTTCGCTTTCCGCCCGCAAACCAACTCCTGAAAACAGCCCCTTCAAAACTCCTCCTCCACCACGGACACAACATTAGTACCCACCGTGTACCGCCGCAGCGCATCATCTGCCAGCTGTGCGCCCATCCACTCGTAAGTGTACGGCTGCGGCACCATCCGTGTTCCCGTGCTTCTGGGACCGCCACTGGCCATGCACTCAGCCTGGTCTTCCGAGATTGCACTGGCGCTGCTTCCTGCCGCCAGCCCCCGCAGCAGCAGCATTATGTCCACGACATCACAGGAAGGCAGCAGGCGACGAATTTGATGGACGAAGACCTGGGTTGGGGGTTTGGGGGGTTTAGGAATGGGGATTAGGATAGGGGTAGAGAAGGCAGTTCAAGTACATTTAAGTGCATGAAGCGCGATCAGCACACAGGTTCTCAGGGCCAGGAAGGAAGGAGTAACACGGACTGAGCCACGAATAAGACTGTAGCTACACAGGAGGCTGGCGGAGGGGTTCGGAAGGAAAGAGACAAGACAACATGCCATTCAAGTCCGGTCGCAAGAGATGGCGGCGGGCAGAAACGTGGATAGATTCTAACAATAGGGACCGCCGCTGTGTGACCCTCAAAACCCCAAGCCCACATCGACGATTACCACACCACGACCACCATCGCAAAACCACAAAAACACATCTGAAACGACTCCAGGCAGCTACCAAAAACTGTTCGAATTTACGTAACCAACTTGCTAGCCACCGCTAAACGCCACCACACCCAACCCGAGGAGAAGCCCCCCCTCCACGTGTCCCACCTGTTGCCACCGGGCCCTTGCCGCTTCCACGTCCGCAACCTCGGAGGGTTGGCCCACGCTGTGCAGCAGCAGCGGCAGCCGACACAGCTGCTGCCACCGCAGTTGCCGCAGCCGTCTGAACAGCGCTCGAACCAGGGTGTGCTGCGGGCGGTTTGGGAAGGCGCCACAGGGCGCAAGGACGACGCCGTCGAGAAGGACAAAAAAGCCCGATAGAGCAACGCGACATAAGACAAGTGCGGGAATGCGGGAATGAGTACGGTAATACTCTGAAGAGAGCTGGCTAGCGGACCCAGACAGGAGAGGCATATGTAGAATGCAAAAACTCAACAGCTCCAGGCTAATAACGGAAGAGCGTGTGGTGATGGGGGGCTTAGAAGGAAAGGCGGCGGACTGGGGAGGAGGGACAACGACTGGTAGGAGAGTTGTGGAGACGCAGCGGGTCAGGTACGCCGGTTGGGCGTGGTCATAGGTGCCGGCAGTCGGGGAGGGATCCCTGGGGGCCCAAAGAGGTGGACCTAACGTCACACACTGCGGGAGAAGCCGCGGATGGACCCACCATCAGATCCCGGTAGCCCGTATAGCGTAGCGCCAGCCGCCCAGAGCTGCTGCTGTTGCTGCCTCTGCGGCCCTTGCCGCTTGCGCGCCGGTTGCTGCTGCCGCCCTTGCTACTGCTGCCCTCATCACTGCTCCTGTTGCCGATGCTACTGCAGCTAGCAAACATATGGCCAACGCTTCGGTATGCCCTGCCTGAAGCGGCGGCGTCTGTAACAGCCGCCACTACGGCTTCAGGTGTTGCCGTACAAGGTCCGTAGTGCGACACTAGGGCCTCAAGTGCCGCCGCCAGCTGCGGTGCGGACATGCGGTCCACAAGGGTAGCGCGGGGAGCGCATCGCGTGGCGGCGGCGGCGGCGGGGAGGGCCTTACGTTTGCGAACGGAGGCTTCTGCCAGCCGGCGATGGCCCCGGGGCTGCGACGGCTGCAGCTGTCCCCTCCCGCCTCTAGTGGCGGCAGCGACGGGGCTCCGTGAGGTTGCCAGCAGCACCCGGCTGTAATGGCGCAGGAACGCCGCCGGTGGGGGGCATTCTAGGCGGGCGGCCCACACCGGCAGTGCTGCCGCAATGCCGGGGGTCCAATAAGCCGCTGCGAACAGCGCGGCCCTATGGATCGGAGCAGGCGATAGTGACGCGGTCGTTCGTGGGAAGGTGTCAATAGGGCGAGGCAGGTCTTATCGAGGCAGGTCTTAAGACTTAGGGTACATTCGCGGGTGAGCGGGTCCCGGACGGGAGTCAGGCGCGAGGAGGGGGCACGGAGGGGTGCTGGGGTTGGGGGTCGGCCGGTGAGGATTGCGAAGAGGGTCGGCCAGTTTTGTGGGGAAAAGGCGGGGAGGGCGAGTTGGAAGGGGTTGCGGTTGGGATCCGAAACGAGCACGTGGTAGCGGCAGATCAACAGGAAGGAAAGCACCGACGGGGGTTTGCACGACGGTATGCACTAAAAACGATATTTTATATGTTTTATCTTTACATCACTGGACGACCGGTGCTGCTCGTTAAGGTTGAGGGTTAGGGTGCGGCACAGGGTTACCCCTGTGCCCCTGACCAACCGTAGCGGCCACGCATTAACTTACGTCCGACAACCCAACCACCCAGCCGGGCAGACAGACAGACAGTTAAACACGCAGAGTCACTTACCAAAGCAGCTTGGTGAGGGCCCTACGCGGCAAGGAGAATCTAGAGATGCGGAGCCGGGCCAGCGTCGACATTGCCACGCAGGCCCAACGCAGCTGCGCCCTTCTCCACCGGAACCCCATCCGCATCAGCAACCTCCCGCCGCCGTCCACACCACCACCGCCGCTGTCGCGGCTGCGGCCGCGGGCGTAACGGGCGGCGCCTGCAGTTCTCCCAAGCACCCTTCGCGCGGCGGCGTTCTTCAAGCCGCTCCACCTCACTCGCCTGCCTGCAATCTGGGCCCTCCTGCTGCTACTGCTGTTGCTGCCCCCCACCCTCTGCCCTTTATGCGCCGCTCCGCAGGCTGGTGGTGAAAGCTCACTGGCGGATCCTCCCGACGGCGCGACGGCGCAGGACGCCGCCTGGTCCGCGCCTTCTTCCATCCCCACAGATGCTACGGTCGGCTTTGAAGGCTTTGTTGTCGCTTCTGTAGATGGCGATGTCGTTGATGTTGCTACTGCGGCCGTTTGCGGTGATGATGGCGACGGCAGCTGCGATGATTGTGCTGCTACTGCTGCTGCTGATGACGACGACGACGGTGGTGGTCTTGATAATGCTGATGCTGATGACAATGGTAATGATGGCGATGAGTGTGATTGTGGTGGCGCCAACGCCCTCCTGATCGGGACCAGCCCAGTCAGGATGCGGGCCACCAGTAGCGCACATGCGGGCTCGGAACGCACCTGCAGCCGGCACATCACCTCCATAAGGCCAGCGGCGGCCTGCGGCATGGGGGGTGGGACAGGAGGGGGGAAAGACGAACCACACACGAGTGAAGCTGCTGCCAGGGCGGGCGAGGGAGAGGGGGGGGGTGAGTGCACAGGAACCTCAAGAAACCCACATAACTACGTACAGAAGCCCTTCCTAAGCTCACAGGATGACGTACGACAGCTAGGCCCTAATCCGCCGATGCGCCGACGCAAAACGGACCCCCAAGGATGCGCTTCGGCTAATCGCCTTGAACCCGACATCGCCTGGAGGTTGAACGGCGAGTATGTCCCCAAACGCGAGTTTTTTGCGCCAGGTCGCCTTAATGGCAGCAACAAAAGCAAAAGCGGCATAGAATATAACGACGCGCGATGACGAACGGGCTGACTGACCCACGGGTCGCGGGTCAGTTGCTTGCACCCGGCTTACCGAGGCCGACACCGCGTCGGGGCTCCTCAGCGCCGCTCGGAAGCACATCCTCAGTGTTGCCACCAGCTGGGCCTGATCCCGGGGGCCCAACTCCTGGCGCCACTTGGGGCCCACCTGCCGCGATATGACCTGCAGGAAGGACGGGGGTCAGGGGCGGGCAGGCATGCGGGAAGGCAGGTGGAGTCCACGGGATGGAATGACGACAGGCATGGAGATGCTCTAGCAGCAGCACAACCACGAACAGCAGCATCAACAGCATTATTTCGACAGAACGGGGCAGGAATAGACGGCAACAGGGAGCATGAGCACGGGACTGCAAAGCGGAAGTACTACAGTCTCAGGGCTGGTAGCAAGAAAGCTAGGAGAAAGAAGGTTCATAACAAGATCATCGGAGCCTGCCCCGGTCTGGTGGTAGGGGCATAGGGGCAATAAGAGGACGGCCCCGGAGGACCTTGCGCTACGTCCCTTCAACGCGCCATCAGAACAGCTCCCACAACATGCAGCTCCCAATCAGTGATTTAAAAACTTTTTCACCGTGGTAATGTTTTCGTGACCAAGTAGTTACGTGTGGGTTTTCCTTGGTAATCACCTTGACAAAACGTTTCCCCAGCGAGTATGCTGAACATGAGTCCCCTAAAACCATGCAACCGAAGATCCGACTTTTCACTTTGAAGAAATTGTAATGAACAACAGGCCGTCTCATCAAGCTTTCACCAATTTTGACTCTTATGTACGGCAACGCGTTCCCGAGCCGAGCTCACTGAAGCATCACTGCTCCCATCCAAGCGCCAATAACGTTTTTAGGTGGTCACTACTACCGGGGGGGTCTGTGGCCAATTTCCTGGCAATATTACCTGGTTACTGGCAGGTGACTCAAAACATTTCCTCGTGACACCACCTTCTGGAAGGGAATTATTTTCTCAGTAACCACTTGGTCACTAGTAACCCCCTTTTAGTCTTTTACTTTAATAAACGTTGGAGAATGTTTTGAGTCACCTGCCAGTAACCAGGTAATATCTGCTCCCAATAGGCATGTCCACTTTCCCGCCTCTTCCCCCCCCCCTAGCGCTCGCCCGACGGAGTCACCCACCCGTAGCAACGCCAAGGCGGCTGGCGGGCTTAGCCTACTCGCCACCGCGTCCAAAACAGGCAACATCAGCGGCCAGGGAAGCGTCATCCTCAAGCGCTGCAGCGCATCCGGACGGCCATTCCAACCGCCGCCGTCGCCGACACCAGACGCCCCAGGAGCTTCAGCCGCACCAGCCACAGCTGCTGTTGTTGCCGCTAACGTTGCGGGGGCTGTTACGACTACCGATGCCACCGCAGCTGCTGGGGCTGGTAGCCGCCGCGGCGGACCTAGGTGCGCTGCCAGGATCCGATTTGCAAGTCGTACCTCCCCATGCCGCGGGTGTCGGGAGGTAACCCGGGTGCTGAGCAGCCCCAGAGCCCACTCCAGAGACGGATCCAGACGCAGGCCGGCAGCCGGCGGAGGCAGCATCGGCGGGAGCGCCACGCCGGCCGCCGCGTAGAGCAGCGCCGCTGACGCGGTCGGGTCCAAGGCAACCGTGATACTTGTTGGCCTGAGGGTAGGCCCCACAGCCGGTCGCTCATCACGTCGTTGCTGGTCCTGCTGTTGCAGCTGGTGTTGATTTGGCAAGCTACCCAGAGGGCTTCTCGCCGTGTCCCCAATGCCATTCTCGGGAGCCCTCCGCGCCTCCGCAACAGGAGTGCCTGCCGCCGAGGCCGCACACGACGTCGCTGTTCCCATTACCGCCACTACCGCCGGCCCCGCCGCGGACTGGAGGTGGGCCCCTGGTTGCGGGGCTGGCGGCAGCGGCCTCCGGGGACCGTACGGCAAGGCGCTGCCGCCGCTGTGCTCCCCCTTCTGAAGAGTCAGGGGTGAGGCTGGTGCGATGACTGTGAAGAGGCCCTTGAGGGCCTCGGGGATTGGGAAATGCTGGGGGAGGGACTGTGAGCCAGGACGGGTCAGGGGGTCGCCGGGTTCACCAACTGACGCCCGAATGCCTCCAGGACCCAGCAGGACACGGCCATCTGGCAATGAGGCAAACGGCTCCGAAACCATGCTGCGTGTCGACC
This sequence comes from Volvox carteri f. nagariensis, assembly GCF_000143455.1. Classification (NCBI taxonomy): domain Eukaryota; kingdom Viridiplantae; phylum Chlorophyta; class Chlorophyceae; order Chlamydomonadales; family Volvocaceae; genus Volvox; species Volvox carteri. The sequence goes on along the minus strand of NW_003307600.1, from coordinate 725,681 downwards.
CATCTTCGATGCCCGGAAGTCCGTCAAGGGCGCTGAGTAAAGAAGCTAAGTCCTGGGCCAATGGGGGTGCGGATGCCGTGCCGTAGCCTTCAGCAGGAAAGCCATCCGCGCCGCCGCCGCTGCCGTGCAGCCCTGTACTGCACGAAGCGTCGGGGACGTCGTCGGCTGCATCGGGTTGTTGCTGCTGCGGCTGCAGATGCTGCAGTAGGTCGCGGCTGGTGATGGCTCGGATGAGGGCCTCCGCGTCGCGGCTGGTGCTGGTATTAGTATGACGGCCGAAGCTCGTGCTACTGCTCGCGCCGGCGTGGGGGTTTCGTTGCATGACATTTGAGAGAGTTACTGCTGTGGTGGTGGGCATCGGCTGGACTGAGGGGCTCGTGTATTCAGTTGCTGTAAGTTCTGCTGCTGGTGTTTCAACGGCCCTCGCTCTGCTGCTGCTCCGGGCGCCTGGCGCTGGGGGCCCATGGGGTTGTTCAGCGGCTACGGCCGGCTCAGTCCCTACGGAGCCTGGAGATGCTGTAATAGTCTCCGAACCGACACCTTTAAGCGGGAAGCCTTTAAGTGGACTTTCTACGATCGTATGGGACGGCAGCGTCGTGGGAATTGGCTCCACGGGCTCGACTTTACCCTCAGATGGGGACGTCGGCCGCCCAAGTGTAACCCTTGATGACAGAACGCGGGGCAACGGATTGTCATTTGGCCGGATTGCTCCATCCTGGGCGAGCTGCGCTGGCTGCAGCGGAGCAGAGGCTGCGGCCCGTATGCGGCATAGCCGCGATGGCTGGTCGTGCGCTGTGCACAATGGCAATGTGGGTGTCCATTCGGTTCCATACCGAATGGTCCAACCATTGAACCGCATTACTAAATGAAAAGCCTGTGGTCTCAGAAAACCTTGACTAACTTTCTCAAGTTACCACACATTGTTGCTACAACATGAACTCCTCCTGGCTTAAAGCTAATTGGTAGGCTTCAGCTTGCTTGCGGCATGGTGCTGCTTGGCTTGTGCAACATTTTTTACTGGGCCTCCTACCCGTACACTCTTGATGCCCTGGTGCTCCACCCGACTGAAAGTCTTGTTGACGCGTGCGCGCAATACTGGCCTGCCAACGTGGATTAGGGGTGTTTAGGAATCTTGCGGGCAGACCCGCTATTGGTTTCACGCCTTTCGGCACTTGTCAGTTCTCTTGCGCTCCCTGCAGCTGCCCATCAAGTTTTGGAAAGATGAAAAGCTCGCTCCGCGTCCTTACGGCTGCCTGGTCAGGTATGTCAGTTTAAGCAGTTTGGCAAGTCGGCTAATCAGTGACCGCTATTGAGACATGGCGATGCCGCTGAACTGGCGTTTGATTGGCTTGGAGCATTGTGTTCCCATAGCCATTGGCATTAGTAGATATGGACCTGCCGTTTGTCGGCGCGGTTCTTCCGGGATCATGTTTCAGCGTTTGCGGAACCGGCTCTCTGCCTCAATCGGCGTAGGCATGGGAGCGCTTGAGCTTGGAGCATCTGCAGTAAAGCAGTCCTCCCAGCTTGTTGCTGAGATGACCGTGAGGTGAGCAGGAGGGGTGTCGTTGGGCGAAGCCTCAAGGATGTTTGCGTGACCGCAGCCGTTGACGCAAGTTTTTTGCCAATACCATGAATACACATGGAATGCAAAAGCCCCTCAGTACACGCATGGGCCGAAGCCTTGCTACTAACTAAACCTTTTCGCCACCCTCGCCCCTGTTTCCTGCGCTTGGCCCAAGGAGGTCTACCTGCGGCTCTCTGGTGGTAAGATGGTTAAGGGTTTGCAAAGACGGATTCCCCCAAAAACTCTATGGAAGCGCTGAGGATGTCTTAATCTTTCCTGTAGGCTGTGCGGTCGTTTGCTGCTGCTGCAGCGCCCGCTGTCCAGGTTCCAGGAGTATCAGGCGACGCCGCGGGGGTGTTGTCGTCCATCGAAGCTCTCCTCAGCCCCGAGGCTCCATCTACGGGCAAGGTGGGGCCAGGCAATAAATGTCCCGTTGGCGTCGTGCATTCTTAGCAGGAGCACGGCTGTAGCGTAGCAGGGGTGCAGTACGCCTCCTCAGCTCTGCAAGACGACAGGAATAATTCTGCTCATAATTATGCTCAAAAGGAGCGAAGGAGGCAAAGCAAATTTTGGGCGCGCGGAACGAGGTTTTGTTTGAATCGAGACCGCCGAGGGAATGACGACGGCCAATTTTAATAGCCGATAGGGCCATGCATCGAGCGTAAATGTCAGAAAGGCGGTAGCCCGGGACGAGCGCTCTCACGCCAGAAGGGAGAAAGCATGACACGGGGTTTGTTTGTAAGTAGTGTTGGAGGAACGGCTATGTTTGCTGCCGGGCGCACGTCAGAGGACTGAGATGATGCAGAGCGTGGCTTGCCGCTGCGGGTCGTTCCACCTGGGTCGCTCGCTGAGTAACCTAGTAGGGTTTAAAGGTTAGATAACATTCTTGGGCCTTGCCGGGTGACCTTTAAACTCGAACCGCGGGCACTGGCGCAGGCTCCGGGAAAGCGCTACTAGTGTGGCAGTTTCCCCGCTCGTCCAGCCTCCCCATTAAGGCTCAAACAATTTGCTGGGTGCGGAATATGGCTGTGGTAAGATTCTAGTCGTCCCGGTTTCCCGGTGGCGTTCCGGTAGGGTTTCCCGTCCCTCAGCCTTATCTCGTTTTCAACACCCCCACGGTGGCGCCTCTCTTCCCCCCTCTCTCAGGACGTGGCGGACGCGGCTGTAGCGCTGGCCTACCTGGGTGCTCGTGGCAACCGCAGGTACGGATAGTGGTGCAGAGATGCGTCTTCACTTTTTAGTGAGAGGTGGCATCAGCAGGCAACGTGTAGCCGTGGCGAGTTGGGCCGCGCACTACACGGGAGCTGTGGGGTCGAGATGGTGCATTTACGGACGGGTATATGCGCGGTACCCGGACAGCTGAAGCTGTCGCCCTGGTATCTATGATCCCGTGGTATCTTCCGAAGTGTCTCCCGGACTGAGGCCGCCGTGCATCCATTGCCATCAAACGACCGACCCCATTGCATTAGCAGCAGTAGCTGGAGGGTATTTTTCAGGCTGAAATCCCCGAAGTGCAATTCCATCTCGCTAAGCTACTCTCCCTTTCCCCACGGTCTTGGCTTTCTCCCCCAGGCTGTGGGGCAAGGTGCTTGAGAAGGCCGCCTCCCTGGGTCCTTCCCTGGACGGTCCCTCACTCGTTAACCTTAGCTGGGCGCTGTCCGCCGCCAACGTGGAGCACACCCGCACGCTGGCGGAGCTGGCGGGCCCGCTGGCAGCCAACCTGAAGAGCATCAAGCCGTCGGAGGTGGGATGAAGATCAGGAGAAGGGGGAAGGTCAAAATGGCAAGAAAATGTGCAAAGCGGGGGTGATGGAGCGACGGGTGGTTCGAGGTGGAAGGACGCCCTGCAGTCCTTTGCCTTCCGCTGGAATGCATCTTTGTGTGTGTTGTTCCCTCTGGCTTTGCGGCCATGTGGTGTGAGGCTCACGTGCTGCGATGGACCACTTGGCACTGTGCGCAGGTCTCCTACGTGGTTGAGGCTCTTGGTAAGGCCGGCATCGCGGACGTGGAGCTGTTTGCCACTGTGGCCGACCTGTCGGAGTCCAAGTCTGCTGAGCTGTCCGCAGCTGATCTGGCGCGTCTGCTGTGGGGCTTCGGCTCAGCTGGTGTGCAGGTGTGCACCGGCAACTCGCCTATGCCGTTTATCCACGGGATGGGGGGGGGAGAGGTTCTTAACGAGTGTAGTCCTCCGTGTCAGGAGCGATACATGTCGGCGATGTGGTCCACAGCGCAGTTGAGCTTACGTCCAAAGGGCCAATGTGGTCCAACTTGGATGTTGTTTAAAGTTCACGACGAAATCAGGACGCGGAGTTAACGAAGTCCCTACGAAAAATTAAGAAACGGAGTTCACTTCAAAAATTTCGCAGTTCCTAGGGGGCTCCTTCCGACGTGTCTTTTCACTGGTGCTGCTTATCGCTCAGATGTCCTCTGGCTTGTTCGGCATACTGTGTCCCCATGTCGGCTCTGGCCCCTTCACGAACGAACAAACATGTACTGGAAATTCCTTCTATTTTGTTATTGGTCACTCCTTTCAAGAAATCCACTCGTGTGCAATTCCCACTAGTTCCAGCCCACGGCGCAGACCATGACAGCACCTAATCCCTCTATCCTGCAGGACGGCAAGCTGGTGAAGGTGGCGTCTGCAGGTCTGGTGGCCAAGGCGGGCGAGCTGGGCGGCCGGGAGGCGGCTCAGGCGCTGTGGGGCCTGGCGGCGCTGCGCCGGGTGCCTGACGCCGCTCTCCTGGGAGTGCTGTCCAAGGTAGGGCGGGAGGTTCCTGGGAGAACTGTTTCGTTATCGCTGCGACAGCTGTACGCGTGGAGGACTTTTAGTTCCCTCGCTTGGCAGTTTCGCGCTGTTGTGCATGCCTATTTTTGGTCGACCTGCTTGACATATAGCGTACGTCTCCCGTCCACACCCTGTTATTCAAGTCACCCGAACAATTCACATCCGCCTCCTTCGTCATACTCTCCTCGCCCCAGGCGCTCAAGGGCGGCGTGGATGCCCCTGCGGACGCTGCTGCAGCTGCTTGGGCTCTGGCCACCTTGGCCGTCAAGGCGGACGCGGCCACTGTGAGGGCGCTTGCAGATAAGGCGAAGGTAGGGGTGAATGTGTCTAGGCAACCGTGCACACGGCAGGTGTATTATGCAGCAAAAGTCGGGTCAGCGGGATGGGGCGGCGGTCTAGCCAAGGCGACATGATGCATGGTGACAAAATGGGGCCCCAGCCCAATTGCAGAAGGAATGCATGGCCTTCAACTAATGCGATTTGCGTATTTTTTTCTCCTCGTATGTTTTTTCTCCTCGCGCCAAGTGTGTCATGCTTACGAGGCCACATTTCGAACGGCACCTCGAAGGCTTGATGTTTCCAATCTGTACGTAAGCGCAATGACACCTATCACACCTGCCCATGCGCGCAGGCCGGTGCCGGGGACCTGAGCGCTGCGCAGGCGGTGCAGGGCGGCTGGGGCCTGGCGATGCTGGGTGACAAAGACGGAGCCGCCGCGCTGCTAGGCGCTGCGACAGCTGTTGTGCAGAAGGTGAGGAGGATGCAGTTTGCAGGTTTTGACCTTAGTATAACCTATTAGAGTACATCAAGCTAGATTGGGTTCCTGAAGTTGGGTTCCTGAATAGGAGTGCCATTTATGGTTCTCTGGCGCTGTCAATTATGGGTGCACTTCGATGATAGGTTGCCTGGCCTTCTCTCCTCTTCCTATGAATGATTGCTGTCCTGTTCCCTGACACCAGCCCACCCCCGGATCCGCCCGGATCTGAACCGTCAGGACCCCGCTGCTCTGAGCCCCTCAGCCCTGGCGCTGCTGTATGCGGGCTCGGTGGCAGCTGGTGTGACTGGTCTGCCCGCCCAGGTGACCGATTTTGCCGCCAAGGGCTTTGGCCTGGCGGTGGAGCACAGCCGTCATGTGCGCGGCGCGGCTGCTGCCACATTCTACAAGGAGGTTGCGGAGGCTGTGGCGTATGCAACCGGTGCCAGGTAGGGCGGCTCGTGGTTGCAGGGTTCTGTGGAGGGGTGCACTTCTCCATGTGCGCTTTCTCGCACCGCGCCTGATATGGTGTTGTGTCCGCAGGCACCGCCCCGACGTGGCTGCCAAGGTGGAGTCCTACGCCGTTGCTGCTCCGGACGGCTCCACCCTGGATGTGGTGGTGCCGCTGGACGCGAACACCAAGCTAGCGGTCATCGGCGTGGAGAGCGAGCTGCTGAGCACGGCCGGAGGGGTGAGGAGGGAGCTTGGGTACCGGTCTCGGAAGGTTCATCATGTATCCGAATAGAAAACATCAATAGAAACCTAGCACTCGTGTCGAACGGTTTGTCTATCGCCGTGTACTTCTTGCCATTAGACAAATATCTGATACGGCCCGCTTCTTCGGCTTTTTTGAGGCCGCCAAACGCATCTGTGTCAATGTCACTTGCCAGATACAAGCTATTGGATAGTTAATAGGTATGCATGTGTAGGCACGTCTCCCAATTGCTACAGCGCTTTGTGAGCTCTGGCATTAGCATCATTGAAGCAGACTCGTGTAATACGTTTTTTCCGCGATTGACCTTGTCGCATGGGTTCATCTTGCCACCATGACCATCTTGCCACGTGCCTCGGTTCCGATGGCCCCAGGTGCTGGGTGGTTCCCTGGCCGCCGTCCGGGTGCGCGAGGCTCAGGGCTTCAAGGTGGCGCTGGTGCCCCAGGCGGGCTGGCCCGCGGGCGCCCCTCTGCAGGCCCGTGCACAGGCTGTGCTTGTGGCCATTAAGGCATCGGTGCCCAGCCTCAGCTCCACGTAAGTTGGGGGATGTGGTGACACATCGTGCAAGGCTAAGCTTGGGCAAATGGACGTGCTTTTGTTAGGGCTAATGCCGCCGAGAAGCAACTGTGTGATGTAGATGGGTGTGTGTTTTGTGTGCGCGAATCCTGCATGGCCGGGCGTGCGTGGTTTTGGGGGTGGGTAATGTAGGCATGCGTGCCTTCAGGAAGGTAGGGGATCCGCTCAGTAGGCAGGGGGTAGGGGATCCGCTCAGTAGGCAGGCGCCATTGTACTATCGGCATATGTAAATGGCCGTCTAATCCTGTACATGCTGCATGGGCTGTACCATGCGCATTCGAACTCTGTCTCCCTAAATTGTCACCACCTACGATACTGAGGTCTGCCTCACTATCCATGCTTGCTGCAGGGTGGACAAGCTGGCCAAGGGCCTGTAAAGAAGGCTGATTTATGATGGCTAGGGGAGTGCCTCAACCTGCATTTGCAACGAGCAGTTCGGGCTTATTGAATAGGCTGGGATAGTGTGGGTCGAACGGGGTGGAGGTTCGTTAACGCTGTGTCCGAAGGCTGTGTGGGGTTCGGGCTTTGTGGCGAAGTCTTACTTTCGCTGCTGCGCGATGGTTTGCCCGGGCCTGTAATGTTTTGGTCAACACTTCTATTTACAGGGTTATGCGCGCGAAGGCAGGCAGCGTTCATCCCACCGGGTGGCAGTAACCGTTGACTCTAATGCTTGAGTCTGTATTGTAATGTCCTTCCTTGTTGCCCTTTTCACAGCAAAATTATGTGCAGCCCGCCGTTGACAAAGTACAACCTAGCCTTCACGGTGGCAAAAACGTCATGTATAGGCTAAGGCAACACTTACCGCAAAATACCTGCCACCATCCAAATTGTGCGCACGCGAGACCACCGTGTTCACCATAATCCGACAGCAACCCTTTGCTTGGTTGCTGTTCTTAATCCCCTGGTCATTATAACCATGAGCGTGAACGCCCAGGCTGCGCATGTTGCCCAAATACTGCATCCCCTCCATGTCGACAGTCATGAGTTCAACCCGCTCAGAACCTTCCACACCTGTTTCCAGCTCTGGTCATGACAGGAACGGAGATCCAATACCATGAACGAAACCGTCTAAGCCTTAGTTCATCACGACCAAGAACAGAATTGACACCGACCAGAGCTGCCAGGACATCTCTACCAAGAGATCTGACATCCTGTCAACTACAGGTGCAGCCGTTACTGGGCTGCCATGAGCCTCGTGGCGGCAGCCGGATCAGCGGGCCCACCTATGGCCATTGCGGTAGGTGCCGGGGCGGTCCCTCCTGCCAAGCCGCCGACTGCTGAGAAGCGCGAGGGACGGGGACCCTGCCGCATGGGCAAACCCAGCGCATGGAGTTCCTGCGGCCAGCGCGCATTGAAATCCAGGTCATTCGTCATTCGACTCCATGGTATCTGCCGCCACGATACGGAAGGCCAATTCGGGCCAGGAGAGTTTTATCAACAAAAAGGACAGTTTGCGAGCTCGCGGTGGGCGCCAGCAACGGGACGCTGGAGGCGAATCACGTGACCCACCGGCATCCTGCATTAATCTGCTGCCCTTCACCTTGGCCACCCTCCCAGCCGCAACGCCTAAGTGCCCTTGAAGACCCTCAACCCCATTGCCCCATACGCAGATGCATGTTGTTGACACGCACAACGATTCCCCTATGATAAATCCTTGCCCAACGGCCCAAGAACAAGTACATCCGAGCCCCCAGTGCGGCCCCACCTCGAAGCCCATTGCCTCATCAGGCTCCTCCGGTGTGAAGGGCTCTGGGTCAGGTGGCTGGGCTCCCTGGGAAGTGCAGAGGATTGCGCCATCAGACGGCCAGGGGAGAGCACGCGGATGGCTTTACAACAGTGAAAGGAGAGGAGCTCGGATGTAAGACGAAACACTGTGGCTTTTCATGGTTGGTTAGTGCTGCTGCAGCAGCAATAGTTAGCGATGGACATGTTGGGCTACACAGTTATGCAGAGAAAAGTCAAAACACAGTGCCAGGCCGGTATACCCCGGTCATGCCATGCGTTTCTCCCCTCTACCCCCTTTTTCCTAACTTACTAGGTCATATGCTCGGTACGGCTTGACCCGGTCCTCCAGCCGCCAGCCGTACACGCCTTCATTGTAAACAAATACCCTAGAAATGCGGTCACCAAGTTCCAAGGAGGTACCGGGAGGAACTGAAACAAGGTCGCAGGGTGAGTGTTGCAAATGTAGGGCGGCAGCAGAGCACGGTGATATAAAACTGGCAGTGAGAGACAGTGCTGGTGCTGGTGGAGGTCAGGTCAGAACCAATCAGCCACAGCCACAGCCACAGCGACAACATGCCAAAGAGGAAATCCCCATCGTCATCAACCGCGGTCGCATCTTTTCGTATATCAACTTCCATGGCTCCACCGCATCGCCCTGTACTCATAGAACAAGCTTATCCCCTACTACGCTTCCCCCTCCGCCGCTGCTCCGTCCACAACGAGACCCAATCACAGCTTCCCAAGACCAGACAGTGGGACACCCCAACCGTGCGCAGCAGGCACCACAAATCAGGTAACAGATCTTTTCCCCTCACCCCCCAAGCAGCCACACACCTCTTCAGGCCGGCATCCAAGCACACCTGGGCCGCCCAGGCAGCTCGCCGGCCCGACCTGGACAGCACCACCACCACGTCCCAGGGCCCCGGCTGGCACACGCCGTACAGTCGCCGGAATTCCATGGCTGGCAGCACCAGCGCCGCCGCGAGCTCGTCCGCTGTTTTCGCACAGCGCAATGAACGAAACGACGGACAGACGGGAGTTGGTCGGAAGAAGGATAAGGGTCGTTGTAGCTGGTAGATGTGGTGTTTCATTCAAAAGTCTTGGAACCCCCAGTCCTCACGTGCACATACCGTACCTGGAATGTTGACCGTGCCCCGAATCGCGCCGTATAGCAGTCGTTCGTCAGGTCTTCGTACATCCAGGACGAGCGACGGCACATGGAACAGCGGCTCAGAGCCCAGCTGCAGCATCAGGCACAACCCATGGCGGCTGATGCTGGGCAGGCGGGGGCCGCCCAGGGAGGTGGCGGCGAAGGACTCTGCCGAGCCCACCCACACGCCAACTCTGCACACAGTGCCGCGGCAACGATGGGCAATTGGGAGGGAATCATGTGTGCAAGAAGCAAAGGACCAAGTGCCGTTGCGCCGGCAACGGGGAGACGAGGGTCAGGGCGGAGGAGAAGCAAACGCCCACAGCAAGATGCTCCATCCGCTGCTCCATCCGAGGGCAAGCTACTGTGGCAGCACGCAGCGGACGCAAACGCCGCACCCGCGCTGCGGCATCCGGAAAGCGCCTCGTAGCTCAATCACCCACCAGCCCGAGCCCTGAGGTGCCTCGGTGTCTGTCCACAAACCCCACACAGACTTTGTCCTCCTTGACCAAGGTGTGCGCTGCTGGGGAATGTTTGACGGTGTATAGCGCGAGATATTTCGCCCATAACCATATATTTGGCCACGTCAGGGGCATCCCCGGGTCCCCGGCACCTCGTTGGCGTTGGGACGCCAATGAGATCTCTCGCAGGATGACGGTCCGCACCTGCTGAAGCCCGCTGCGGCCGCCGCGGCCGTCACTGCCGCGACGGTGCGCTCGTTGCGACCCAGCACCACCAGCAAAGCGTGGCGCGGCGGGTACGGCACCAAGGCCGTGCTGGCGGAGGCCTGCGCAGTAGCCGCCGCCGCAGCTGCGGCAGCACCCACGCCGGCGGCGGAGCTGCCGGAGATGCGCCAGCGCTCCAACGCGCCAACGCCACTGCCGCCATGCGCTTCGCAACCAGGTGCTAACACTTGTCTGACCCGTGGGTCACGTGCGGGGGACCTGAATGACCGCTGGTGTTGCTGAGACTCACCGACGACAGGCGACAATGGGGCGCCGCCGTTTCCAAAACCCTGCAGGATCCCGCCGTCAGCATGCAGCTGCACCTGGTCGTTGCGGCGCTGGGCTTCAGGTTGCACTGCCATCCCGTCCTGGCCCCGTACGGCACATGGTACGGCGGAGGCGCCGCTTGACATTGCACCGGCCGCATCCCTCCCGTGCGACGATGAGGACGACCATCCGTGGGGTGAGCCGGCAACCGCCAAGGCAGGGCCTCCGCCACCGCTACTGGCAGCGTAGGCTGCCGCTGCCGTGCGAGTGAGCTCGGTGCGCCAAGCTTCCTGGCTGGGCAACGCCCGCACCCAGTTGATAGCTGCAAGGCACCGCACATGAGAAGCAACACGACATTTCACGGCCAAAAAGACATGGTTCTGCGGTCGAGTGGCAGCCAAGCGGCCCACGTCCCAACCGAAGCTGCGTGTCGTGCTGAGCTAGGCCAGCGGTGGTACCACATCCACATGCGGCTGATGCGGAGCGTTTGCGTGTGATCCTGTTACCGCGTCGCCGTCGTGTCCAAACGGCCGGTCCCCTGCCGCCTGATGGAGAGAGTGCACCCGTCCACCCCCGGAGTGGAGCGGAGTGCTTTCCCGTGGTAGCGATGAATCGTAAGTCCGCTGCCTCCGCAGCCTTGACTGTTGGCACCGCGTGAAACTCGCACTGTGTGAGGAGTCAATACGGGCCGTGGGTGTCCCTAGGGGGCCTTTGCCTCGCACAACTAATTGTCTGGCCTGTACAAGCCTACTCCAGTTCCCATGCCCCGCAGCGACAGCTGCTTTCTTAGGACGACCCACCGTTATCATGCAGGGCCCACCTGGCATGCATGGCACTGCTGCCGCCAGGTCCGGGGGCACGATCCGTGCTGCGTGGTTGGCATATGCTGGTGGTTGGTGGGCTAGTGGCGAGGCCGGTACTGCCGAAGACCCCGATGTAAGATTAGGAGGAGGAAAGGTGGCGTTGTTGCTGGTCTTGGGGGAGTCAAGGGTGCCCCTGTGGTGGGGAGGGGCGGTGGAGCTGCCGCTACTGCCACTGCATCCGTCGGCCAGTTCGAGTACAGCGCATGGGAGAGCGCCCGTCTCAATCTACACGCAAGAGGTAGGAGCCCATTCCAGTTGTAGCCGACAGCTCAGTTCGTATCCAGCTAGTAGCTTCATAACCTGCCTTCACGGACAGGCCTTTGCTGGGAAACGGCCCTCAAACCAGCGAACCATGACCCCTGCCGCTGTTCAAGTGTTCGCAAATTTGTATATGGTACATGCAATGTGCCAGAACCCAACAGGTTCGCTTAAGTGCCGAGCGGACTGCCACGTACCAGCATGCGGATGGCCGTGGCTGACAAAGGCTGAAGGTACTGTGGTTGCCGCGCGCTGGGATCATGAATCAGCGCATCATCATCTAGCTCCTTGCGGCGGGCGCGACGTCTGCCAGCTAGTGCCTTGCCGGCACGCAAAGCCCAAGCTGACACAAGCACAATGAAACCCCAGGCAAGCGGCCCGCCAACATTAATAACAGCAGGCATAGTTTTGTATCACGTGAAACAGGCCACAAATGGAAAATGCGTACTGTAAGAGGTTCAATCGCGACGACCGACAAGACAAACGGTCATTTTACAAGCAAGTTGTCGAACTTAACCAGGATTTCCAACATGAAACTCGCCTTACACATGATATTCCTCAATACATTTTGCAGGTCATGCAAGCCTACGGCAGGGCAAACTTACGACGTTAACGACAGTCATGCTTCATAATCAAGATCCAAGCGAAAGTTGCTTGGTAATCACCATGTGCAATAGCGCACCATATTCATCACACATTTGAATGTGCGTTTTTCCGCCCTCACCATTGCAGACAGGACGGTGTTGACTTCGAGGTCTGTTATTCGGATGGCACCTCGAGGGCGTACTTACTTGTTAGTTATGCGCCATGCGCAACGTCAGGACGAGGTGGATGACAATTGGACCGCTGCCGAGGCCGCTCGCCCAGGGGGCCGGCCCTGGGACCCTCCGCTCTCTTCCCCACACGGGCTGGCAGAAGCCGAAGCAGCCGCCGAAAAGCTAGCCGCGTGGGAATGCAGCACAGGCGCACGCATTGTGTCAGTGGTGACGTCACCCTTCCTCAGGTGAGGCGAGAGCACCGTCGACTGCATACGGCAGTCGGCTCTGTAAGGCCCTTTTGCGGGCGGCAGTGAAAAGTCTTGACTCTTTCCCCATCCCGCGGCCTCCAGGATTTTAAACCTGGCGGACGATTAGACCGAGGGCGCTGACTGTCTGGAACCTCCGACATTATCTGGTTCACCATACGCACACACACACACACACACACACACACACACACACACACACACACACACACACACACGCCTCGCTCCGTTGCACTGCGTCCTTTCTGACCTCCAGGTGCTTGCAGACCGCCTCAGCCGCCTGTCGCCGCCTGGGGCTGCAGCAGCTGCACCTTAGCTGGGAGTTCTCTGAGGCGTTGTGTCGGGTTGCAGGCATTCCCAGCGGCCCACTGCCCACCTGGATGTGGCCCCCTCCCCAGGGAGGAGCAACAACGGGACAAGGAACCCAGGCGCAGATTACAGGAGGCAGTAGCATCAGTTGCGCCGGCAGCGGTAGCAGCAGGGGATTGACACACGAGGACTTTCTAGGGCAGCTGGGTGCATTGGTGATAGCAGCGCCGGCTGGCGGCGGAAGCGCGGCTCCCTCTGTGGCTGTCGAGACAGCAGCTGTAGCACGAGCCCATCAGCTGCCCCAGCAGCAGGAGGGGCGTCACATCGGAAGTAGCGGGGAAGCCGCGAGACCGCAGCGGCAGCTGGAGAAGCAAAAACGGGGTGAAGGAGCGGGAAGTAGTGGCGACGTGGATGGCATGGACGGCGCGGCAGCAGCAACGTTGAGAAGGGCTGGGAAGCTCCTGCCGGAGGCCCCATCCTCCGCCTCCTCCTCCAGAAGCGGGACTGCGGAGGGGCAGGTCCTTCAGGTACGCGGCTGGTCAGCTGGGGATTATGAAAGAAGATTGAGGCTGGTGTGTGTGTGTGGGGGAGAGAGAGAGGGCTTTTTCTGGACGGTAGGGAGGTGTCTTGCTCATCCCCTCTCACCGCATGCCTTGCGGACTCCACGCAAGTCGCCTGGTGTCTCTCTGTCGGGGCGCACAGACACATGCGCACCCTTAACCTGCGGGATCTCCCGATGTAATGCTTTTGCCAACAAGACACATACGCACATGCACACACACAAATGTGCAAATGATTCGTGCGCACCTCAGCTCCCACCTCAGCCGCAGCTGCCACGAGAGCCCTACGTGCGCCTGTGTGCACGCGAGTTAAAAAAAGTGCGACGTCTGATGCACAGTCGGGCGACTACATCTCCGGATACCTCTTTGCCCGTATAGTCGCCCTGGCCAGTTACCCCCATTCCCGCCCGCCCAGGGGTTGTGCGTTACGGTGCTGCCAGTGCGGTCGCTGCCGGGACGCACGTTAGCTGCAGCAGGCGGCATTGCCCACGTCGGCCCCGCTGAGGGGCCTTGCCGCGGTGCGGTAGCACCGGACAGCGAAGTGGAAATGGAGCGCCAGGTCGGTGGTGAAAACTTGCATGGATTGAAGGATGCGGACCTTTGCGTAGCCGGCGGGACCCTTGTGCAATGTCCCGCGTGCGGCGCGGAAAACTGTAAAGGCATGGCATATCATGAGGAGGCGGAAGAGGAGAAGGTGGATAAGGATAGGTGCCAGGAAGGAGCCCAGCAGCTGCAGCAGAGTGAGCTGAGCGCGCGAGGTAGGGGTGCGAACAGGTTGCCATCCAGCAGCAACCAGTGTACGATAGCGGTGGCGGCGCCTCCGCCATGGATGTACGGCGTACCACAGAGTCCTGAGACTCTTGAGGCCGCATATGAGCGATATCGGAGCGCACTGCAGTGCTTGATGGCGACGGCGGCGGCAGCCGGCGGTGACATCGCTGACGGAGGAAACGCCGTCGGCCATGGCAAAGGCGGCGGCGGGGGTGACCTAGGCGCCCTGGCTGCTGCCAGTCTGGGCAACCCCGAAGCCGCCTTATCCTCAGAGGCAGCTGTTGAGGAGCGGACCTGTGGGGTGCCGGGGGATCTGGGGCCGTGGTCTGCAGTGTGGCAGGCGAGGCCTGCGAGGCGAACTCTCAAGGATGTGGTTGGGACTGCCGCGGAAGCTGACAGCAACGACGACGCCGGCTGCAGGGGCGACTGCGCGGCAGCAGCTGCGGTACAGAACGGGCCGACGGTGACGGCAGTGGGCTCGAGAGCGCCAGGCAGCGGTACACCTGATGAGGCCGCAGCCAGCACTAGCAGCCGTCCTGGCGGTGGTGAAGGTACAGAGAACGGCGTCACATGCTGCGGTGAGGACCACGATAGCTGTCCAAGTCTGCAAAGACATCCCACCCCCCCTGTCAGTACTGCCCAAGACACGCCGCCGTACGTGTACAACGGTATGCCAGGGACGGCCGTACTGGTCGTTACCCATGGTGATGCGGTGGCTTGCGCCGCGGCCACCGTGGCGCCGTGGGTACTGGTGTACGAAGTACGGCATACGGGTTTTGTGGTTCTCGCCTCCGGGGAAAGGTGCGAGGATCGAGGCAAGCTGTTTTGCTGCGGTGATCACGCGAATGTTGCCGCCGCTGAGCCAGGGCGGACGGAACCAGAAAGACCCGGGTCGGGGTCGGGACCGGGCGGACAGGACCGGCTGGGTCGGAGAAGCGGCGGCGTACATGATGCCGCCGCCTGGGAGCTCGTTCCGGACATCCAGGGCAACCAGGGCGTATTGTGGATGTCAACTCTGGGCTAACAGTTGGCATGGTACGGCGGCATTGTGCGGCGAGGTGGTGTGCATGGGCCGTACACACTAGAGCGATAATAATGAGGTCGGTCTCCCTGGCGCCGGTATTCTTGTGCCACATCTGCATGCCATTGCAGTTGTGTCAGTTGTTGTGCCTTCAGGGCAGCACCCGCCGGCGAGCACTTAGCTGAACATACAGCTGAACAACGAGAAGCCGTGTTGCCGCATCATCGTGTGTTGTTGCATGAATGGATTGGAGGTGGAGGTGGTGTGGAGCATCGTGCACAATGTGCACGGTGCAGGGGGTGCAGGTGCATGTGTGCAGAAGTAGGTCAGGCCCTGTAAGCGATCCGGGGGTGAGATGGGAGGTGAGGTGAGGTGAGGTGTGGAGGACCAGACGAGGTGGGTTCCGGTTCCTGTGTTGTGCGACACAGAACTGTGATGCCGGTGTGCGGGCCTTGGTAATGTCCACTTCACCCATTCGCTAATTCGGGAGCCCCTTAACACCGTACGTGGCCAGGATCGCAGCGGGCACACGTACGCACGCGACCATGCGCGCTATGCTGTGCCCCCTCTATAACACAAGTGTACACCGACTACGCAGAACACACATGTATAAACGCCACACACACATACGCACACGCACATGCATGCATGCAAGCATAAGATGGACACTATCTGCATACGTCCCTTGGTGCGCTCCCTTCGGCATAGCCTGTCTCGGCTGTGTACGCCTATTCGGGTACTGGCCGTCTCGAACGCACATGCCCCTGCGGCTGCGGCTGCGCAGGGAGCCCATTCCGCTTCCTGGAGCTGTGCTGTTGGTCTTCAGCGCCCCTCCTCCGTCGTCATGTGCTTCTGCTCTCCTTTCCCCCTCGTCTTTCCCCCTCCCCCTCCCCTCCTACTTCCCACTAACTGCTCCATCCTCTCCTGCGGCCGATCCTCTTCCGTCCCATCCTGCACCCCCTCAAATGCTCTAAATGCGGGCTGCCGCAGCCCGCTCTGCCACAATCTTGCTTAGCATCCGTTGCAGCACTCGGTCCCGCCGCCGAATGGCAACCACCTAAAGCAAAAAGTGGCAAGTATGTTGGGTGCGTTACAGGAGCAGGGTTCCAGGTTTAAGTGAGGGTATGTTTCCAGGGGAGAAACGTGACAAACACGGCAAAAAACATGTTGACGGGCAAACCACCACGGCTCGTCCTGCCAATTTGAAACAGGAACGTCGCCTACATGAGGTTTTGGAAAGGTAGACAGCAGGAGGAAAGGGCGATGTACACGCGCACACAACACTGGCTTCTTTCTGCTTTCCACGCCCGGATTCCGGTCACTCCGGTCACGCCTCTCTAACCCACCCTCGGGTCGCTGGGCGGCTGGTTCTTGAGGATCTCTAACTCGGAGTTGGGCGGTGGCAGCTGCTGCACCAGCTGAGTGGCTATCCGGGAGGCGGCGGGGGAGGGAAGGCGGCGCCGGGGCGGCCGGCCGGGGCCGGGTTGCATCACCTGCGTCAGGTGTCACGATAGGAGGCGAGGGCGGACGTCACACGGCATCGGACCGGAAATGGAGCGGCTCGTAATTCCTTGAATTGCGCGCAAGTGCGCCTTAGTGCTTGGCTGTCCTCAACACGGCGGCACTTCGCTTCATTTTCCATAGCCGTTTAGTACCAACTACCAGCCCAAGCTGAGGCCGCATGGACGATAGCCATCTCAGCCCGCAGCTGTCAAACCTCCAGGTCACACCTCTCCCTGGCCGTTTCGGCCCCTTGTATATCCAGGTGCTCGCATGCTTCGTTGCTTCCCCGTGCACCTCCCGCCTCTCTGCCTGCCTGCGCCTGCCCCAAGCCCCTCCCGTTAGGGTCCCCTGGCACACGGTTGTACCGCTTACCTGCGCGTCCCGCTGCGACGTCATCCAGCCCCAGGGGGCGGCAGGCGCGTTGGCGGCGGTGGCCCTGCGCCTCAGCACTGCCAGGTCGTCCGCTGAGAAACGCAGGTACAGCGCGGGGCCCTCGTCGCCTACCGCAGACAGGAAGCGATATGCGGGATCCGCACCTGTAGATGTCACGTGGCGGCGCCGAGGGCACAATGCACAGGGAAGGTGCACACATACATACACACAGGTACACACACACGCGTCAGAATGATATGTTCCTCTTCCACAGCACCGAAGATGTCCCCCGAAGATGACGCAACAGGGGGGGAGATGGGGGGACATCAGATTGGCATGCAGCAACCGTGCAGAGGTAGTGCTGGTGGTGCTGGCGGGTTCAGTATAAAGCAAGGTGGTCAGTACCCTCCCCTAACAATGGACACCGATACCAATAGACGGGTCCCTTCCGACCTTCGCCCATGTTTGGCTAAACGTGTGTCTACCTGTCTGTCCGTCTACCTGTCTGTCTACCTCTTTGCCCGCCAGGATTTAAGAAACGGAACGCAAGAACGACGCACCAGGCCAGCGCAGACCAACCCGAACACGAACACGAACCCCCCCACCCCACCCCGCCACGGTCCTCACCCGGTCGCTCCCAGCGCCCCTCGCCCCTTCCGAACGGCTGCCGAGTGGGGCTGGCGGCCGAATGACGTGGCGGCCGCCAGCCGGTGGGCAGTCGCGGCTCCAGCATCAGCACATTGCCCGCATCGGGGTCCGTCGGGAGGGCCCCCGGGGCCAGACCGGTGCGCAGACCGGGCCCAGCACCCCGGCCGAAGTCGATGGCGGGTGCGGAGCGCCATACCTGGACATACACGCACATACATACACACACATGGAGAGCAGGGCAGGGCAGGGTTCCGAACGTTACTTCACCCCTTTTGCAACGGACGAAGGTGAGCCGCCCTCGTGCAGCAGTTACAAGCTCACAACAAGACCTGCGGATTACCATTTCCCGGCATTCGTGATAGGGCATCCAGGGCACATTCTGTCGTGAGTAACATTTTTCCCACTCATTTCCCGAGAGGAGGTCGAACCCCAGCAGCAGCAGGTGTTTCGTTTTTGAATCCAAGAAAAGGGAAGTCTCCGTGTTTTGCGGGCCTTGGGTGTAAAACAAAGGTACGGGCCTAACGGAGCATCCGCCGCTGTCAACACACGAGGTCTAGGTCGCTTACCAGGCGGTACCGTGTGCGGTAGACCCCGCCGTCCAGGTCCCCGGTGGCATTGTCGCCGACCCGTGGGTCTCCCTTGAGCGCCTGTTCCCGACCGATCTGGCGCGACAGCGGCACCGCAAGCTGCGCCACCAGGTTGCGACGTACGACCTCCCACCTGTATGTACGACCACAGCGAGTTAAAAAGGGGGAGGGGTAGCGGCAAGGTTGTGAAGTGGCGGCTGCGATGTATGTGTTCCTGTGCGTCCAGTGCTCTGTTTGTTTGCAAGTGATCTCTCAGGAGACAGAGAGGAGGAGGAGGAGCAGGGCACTGGCATCACCACCGCAGAGCACCACACCACCCCCAGCACGCACCCTAATGGGGCACCTCTTTTTGGGAGAGGTGCCCCATTAGGGTGCGTGTCTGGCGGCTTGTGCCGTTGCAACGAACACACACACACAGACAGACATACACACATACACAAGACACTTCTCGTGGCTCAGGTCATAAGAAAACACACGCCCGCCCGCACATGCGCCCGTACATGCGCCCGCTCACCTGGGCCGGTAGTTGAGCCAGGCGGTGAGGTCGCGATCCGGGCCCTCCACTGCTGTCGGGTCCCCATGACCACGACCCAGAGCCAGGTTGGGCGGCCGGGGGGGCTGCCAGCGGAGGCGGTCTCTGGCGCTGTAGGGATCCAGATCCAAAAGGCGCTGGCCGTCGTAATCGACTGCGAGTGTGTGTGCGTGTGTGTGCATGTGTATGTGCGTGTGGGCACGTGGAAGGGGAACATCGCTTCCGTTAGTGGGTACTTGTGAACGTGCGGGGGGGAGCCCAGAGGAATCAAGGGTGTGTGTGGGAGCTGCCAGGTCGCGGGTCTGTGTTGGCGGCTGGGATTCGTGGGAAAGGAAGCGGCGGCAGGTGGAGGAATGACGGTTGATGGGGTGGCGGGTTTTAGGATTATCGTACATGTACGAGGGACGGCGTGCATCTGTAGGGTGGCGAGGCGGGGCGGGGCATGTGTGTGTGTGGGGGGGGCAATGGAGCGGGGAGGGACATGCTGCCAGCGGCAGCTGCGCCTCCTAGCTGCTTTTTCCCCTCGTCCCATCCGTCCTTCGACGACGCCCTTTCGACAGGAACTGCCGTGCACGACGGCCAGTGGTCAGCTGCCACGTCACCCACCTTTACCCCCAGGCGACGTCCTGGACAGCATGCGGGTAAAGTCCGGCGCACCGGGCGCCCTCCGAAACCCAGCCAGCTGAGTCAGCGCAATATCCTCCGGGCCCAACCACCCAACCGCCCTGCCGTACAGCGGAGCCGCCGGGTCGATTCCGGCAGGCCAGGCTAGTGGGGGATCGCGGCCCGGCTGGGTGCCGAAATTGGGCTGCCCCGGGGCGCGCCGCAGCAACAAGCCAAACCCGGGCTGCACATCGTACACAGCGTGGAGGTACGGCAGGTCGTACGGTGCGGCATCGTCATGCGGCGGTTGGATGAGTGCCGCCGGGGGCCTCGGCCGCACGTAGTCCAGGGCTGTGTGTGGGGACAGGACTAGCCGGTTGCCCTCCAACACCTGAGGCGGCGGCGGCGGGGGGGGGGGAGGAGTTGCGACGGATGGGTGGAAGTGGGGGGATGTGATGTGGGGCGGGGGCACTTTCGTACACGATAAGATACTTGGTTTGAGTCGGATGGATACGCCGCTCTGCCCTATACCGCAAGCCACGCCCTACAACACAGCCAGAGTGCATACTCCCGTTACTTGGGGTTACAGCTGCCGTCCTTCCTACTCACACCCATTTTGCCCTCCCCCAAACGACCTCCTACAAACACACACACACACACACACACACACACACACACACACACATATATATATACATATACATACACATACATAAATTACAAACATACTATACATACATTATTAATTATATGCTAATATAATAATTACTTATTTTATGATCATATACCCCCAAGCAAGCTCATGTTACCCATCCATCCCCTCTGGACCACAAGTCCACGCACGCACCTTCTCCGGGCTCGTGCTACCCGGCCCCACCAGCAGCCCCCTCCTCTCGGGACCCCGCCCAAAGTCCACCACCCGAGCTGTAGCCCCCACCACAGCCAGCGCCTGCTCCGCGTCGGCAGGGAAGTAGGCGCCGGGGCCCCGGAGCATCCCATGGGTCGATGGTTCCGGAGCTAGCGGCTGGTGGCCAGGACCGCCCTCCAATACCACGTTGCGCACACGGGGCCTGTGCAGGTCGGGGAAGGGGAAAACGTGCTCAGCTCAGGAAGGCAAAATTGCCAGTTGCCTAATTAAGACTGGGCGGCCCTGACTCTTTCAGGACGGTGTAAGCAGATCTGTGTTGCGGGTCATGAGACGAAAAGCCCAATGCGACATTTCTCTTCCCCCCTCCCCCAAAAAACAGAACTCCACGAAGTATCCGGCCGTCCCCTTCCACCCCGCAAAACAAAATTCCAAGCTCCACTCCGGCCCACCCCGGCTCCCCCCCCCCCCACACACACACACACACAGAGCATTGCCCACCGGGTAGGCAGGTCCAGATTGGGGTCGGGCAAAGGAAGATGCGCCGTACGATGGTCGTACGCGGGGTCGACCGGGAGAGCTTCCTCCCGACCGAGGGCCAGTGCCATGACAGCCGCTGCTCCGCGGTCGCGGCGGCGCAGCGTTGCGTCCTTGGCTGCAGCGGCGTCCAGCGTCAGGCGGGTACCGTACGGCAGCTCACCGCCGTCGTCCGGCTGCGGCAGCTCACCGATTCCCTGGGTCGAGCGCAAGGATACACGGCGTGTGCGTGCGTGTGTGTGTGTACATGTGTGTGTATATGTGTGTGTGTTGATGGGATGCTTGGGGGAGGCGTGGAACTGGGAAGTGTGGAAAAGGTTGCGCATGCCGGTCAGGATCTGGATTTCTTCATCTTCTGGATCTGGATTTGGTGCGGGTTGTACTACATATATAACGGAGAACTTGCAGAGCAACGCACGTGCCTGGTTCCTCGTTTTTGCCGCATCCCCTGCCCTTCACTGCCGACCTGGTCCATCACCCCCTCCCCCTCCCCCTGCCCCTGCCTCACCAACACATGCCCGGGGCTGAGGCCAAAGTCCGCGGCTCGAGGGAGGGGCTGCACTGCCCGCCACGCCAGCTCGGCCTCGTAGAAGCCGGGACCCAGGTGCCGTACAGCCGCCAGTGCCCTGGAGTCCTGTGAGGGTCGGAAGATGATGGATGGGTAGCGCAGCGGGTTGGTGGGGAAGGGGGGGATATGTCTTCCCGCAGGTAGACAGGCTCCCGCCTGTAGTTATGTGCCCGCGGACTATTGTATTGGCATAAACATAGTTAAGGACGGTGCTTATCTCCCCAGCATGGGGGCAAGCGCAGCGCAGCGCAACGCGCTTTGCACGGAGGGCCAACGCGGGTTGCGACACATGCAGGCCACCGAGACACACAGGGGGGGGCTGGGGGCCTCCTTACCAGCAGCGTCAAGCCCTGCCGCCGCGACGGCCCAGCTCCGAACGGTAGCGCTCCAGGGAGCCGGCGCCGAACCAGCGTCAGGTCGACATCCCAGGACAGCAGCGGACCGAAGCCCACACCGCGGACCCGCGGGTCATCTGACCCGACGTCGCGACGCACCGCTCTACGGCACCAGGAGGAGAAACACAACGGTACGGCAAGAACCAGATGTGAGTGAAGGAGGAGAAGTTGTTCAGATGCACCAGTTCGGATGCTTGGAGACTACGGGACTTGATCGCCGGACTACGAGATGTACGGCTGTCGCTTTACCGCCTCCATGTGTACGGCTTGCACACGCACTCTTTCCAGTAAATGTGCGCCGCACAAACAAACAATCGGTACGGCCGTTTTTCTTTGACGAATAAATCTGCTATGAATAAATCCTTAGGATAAAAACCCTGAAGAAAAGTCCTGGTCTTCCCGCCGTGAACTGTTTAGACGCCAGCGACATGTGTTTCTCGTGTTTGACTTCGTCTCCCGATGTGTTACCAACGACATGGATAAGTGCACGTAAACCCGGGCCACACATACACACATACACACATACACACATACCCGTATGAGTCAGGGCGCAGGTTACGACTGCAAGCGGCACAGCGAGGGGTGACGCCTCCTAGATAGCCACACAACCCGCACGCGAACTTTCCCCGTCCGCAGCACAGCAATCCTGCCGTACCGTACGACAGGCGCGAAGGTCCAGGCCGGCGGCCGCGGCCGGATGTAGTCCAACGCCTGCGAGAGCTCCAGGAGGGCCTGGCGCCGCTGCCGTACAGCGGCGTCGCCGTCGCCGCCTTCAACATCGTCACGAGGCGAGCCGTCGTCGCCTTCACCGGGCTCGCGCGGTCCTGCAGCTTCGTCGCGCCACCTGGGTGCCGCCAAATGCATCAGAACCTGAACAGAAGGCAGTGGCAGTGGCAGTGGTAGGGGGGCCACTCGCAAAGATCATCCTAATTCGTCCATCTCAATTTTATCCATTGTGGTATTGTTCTCTCCGTTCACTCGCCAGGCACCCCACATCGCTCCCATCCAACACTTCCGATCACCGTTATCCACCGGACTCCACCACAAATGCACAGCGCCTTCCCCCGGGCCCCCTACACCACCCACCTGCAACAACAACCCACAATGTCTCACGCGCGCGTGCGTAAACCCAATCCCCTTCCCTCCCCGAAGCTGAGCGCACCCCACCTGTGGCGCCCTGCGGCACAGGTACGACCAAGCCATCTCCACGTCGTACTCGCCTATACCTGGTTGCCGCCGCAGCTTCTTGAGGCGCGCCGCCTCTCCCGCGGTGCTGATGCAACCAACAGCAGTAGCAGGCGGTAGCACCAACAGCAAGCCAGTAATTTAGCAGGAGACAGGAATAAGCAGCACACGTCCTAGATGATGCGCACAGGCGTGGCAGTTAAAAGCTGAGGTCGCTTTGCAATATTGAGCTTAATTCGGTCCCACTGAACACAACGCGCGGTACATGCTGAGCCCCTGCGCCTTGATGCCGCTGTCCTTGATAGACATTTGCAGGACCTGTCTCCACCTTAGGGTCAGGAGCTTCTCGCTCGTTCCGCTCCACACCACCCTACACGCCATATCCGCCACCACCGTAGACTATATACTCCGTACGTACCGCTCGGGCGTGTGAGTGAAGTCCGGTACACCCATCACTCGGCGCTGCACCAGGTCGTAGACTGGCCGCAGGTCCAGCAGGTAGCGACCCACGGGTCTCTGTGGACAGGACAGGAGGGTAGGAGGGCAGAGGGAAAATTTTATTGTCCCGAAATCCGCGGGGAAAACACGATATATGTTTCGCGGCATACGCATGTGGTAATATGGGTCGTGCTCTGCCGTGTGTGTATGTATGTATGTATGTATGTATGTATGTATGTATGTATGTATGTATGTATGTATGTATGTATGTATGTATGTATGTATGTATGTATGTATGTATGTATGTATGTATGTATGTATGTATGTATGTATGTGTGTGCCTGAGTGTACGATAGCAGCCAGCCTGCCACAGGTCACACCATCCTCGCTCAGATGAGCCAACGCTGCAGAGCCGGTGCGCGAGGGGTGGTGTAGTAAAGGCTTCATTCGATTGACATTACTACTAAAGGAAATATAACCTTCTTACCCCAAAAGAAGGGTTAGAGCTCCTGTAATTCATGTTGCCAAAGAGCTCTACCTAGGACGCGAGTGACGAACCCAACCCTCCTCCTCCGCTGTCCTCCCTCCCTAACTGTCCCCCCCCCCACCCACGCGCACACAAAGACGCACCTGCGCCGGTTGCTCATGCCCCAGGGCTGAGAAGCCCCAGGCGGGTCGGCGAGGTCGAATGGCCAGATCAATGAACCACGGGTCGCTGGGTCCGGGTATGCGCTCCAAGAGACGGCCATTGTCATCGGATATCTGCACGGATGGGGTCGGCTGCGGGGCCCCAGGGAGTGCGCGGGGGGGTGTAGAGTCTCCGCGGTGAACGCGAAATAGCGGAGAGGGCAGCTAGCAACTAGGTTGTGTAAAAATGAACGTCTCAAAATAAGCATCCGCGTGCAAAGGAAATAAGCAAGCCACGGCGCATGTCTTGAGGAAGACAGGAAGGCTAAAATATCCCAAAATATTTCCCAAGGTGTGCGAAGCCAGGAGGAAGCTCAGTATGTCACCCCACCGCGCTATGGCCCTCCGGGACCCTGGATACCCCACGTCTCATCGCTGTAACCACCCCCTCCGCCCGCTTACTCGGTGGCAATCCCCCTACCCGGCTGATAATTTCCTCAGAATCTGCCCCTGTCGTTTCCAGATACCCGCCTGCCGGGTTCCGATACCCCGGGTTCCGACGCGCACTCACCGACGGCTTCCGCATGATGGGCGTGCCCTTTACCCGCGGCTCCACCAGGGAGAACCTGACGTCAAGGATCAGCGCCGCCGTCGCCGTCGCCGTCGCCGCGCCACCGCTGGCGCCGTCGCCGTCAGCAGTATCACCCTCTGCCGGCGTGGACGCCGCCGCCACCGGTAAAATCAACGCCGCCGGCGCTCTACGACGTGTGAAGTCCAGCGCCGCCGCAGGGTCACGGCCAAGCCAGGCCACGTCCGCCGCCACCGCGGCGGCGGCACCATCGCGCCGTGTGGGGCTGTCGTACGGATCCGCTGCGCTTCGTCTTGCTGTACCAAAGACGGCCGCGGGGCTGCGGGCCAGGCGTGATATTGCGCCGTCCGCTACCCCCGGGTCGTAGTGGCCGGGACCCGGATCACGACTGTAGCGCGGCTGGGAGTGTGGCCGCTGCCGTACGGGACTGAAGGAGACGGCGGGCGCGCTGCAAAGCACCAATTGGCAAGGGTAAGGGAGGGGCGTCGTTGTGCAGGGCGACGAAGTGTCATCTCTTCGAACCCATTTACGACGCTTCATCAGGTTGGTCGGGTGAAGAACAGGAAAATATGATGGCAGCTTCTCTTCATTCGGGGATGGCAGCAGGCTGCAATACTGCGGGATGTGGGGGTTGCATCCACCCCTTGCCGTACTGTTATTGAACTTTGCGCTTTCGTGATCTTCCCTCGCGCGCCAATGCACAGCGAGCACAGGACAAGGAAAGCTGCTAGGCGTAGAAGTCGCCCCACTTTCCTCCCCATGCTTGCCAAGGCCCGCTCCGGCGTCCCGCCTGCGGGCCCCCCCCCCCAGCTGGGGTTCCAAAACACCGTTACCCGGCCCCCCTCCCGTACCCTTTTTATTCCATTCCCCCCCCACACACACACACAACATGCATGTTTAGCAACACCTCACCGCTTCTCGACGAGGGTATAGGACGGCGTCAGTGTCGTGCCCGGCACAGCGACCCACGGGTCGGGGCCCGCGGCCGCAGCAGCAGCCGTTCCCTTGTAGACCACCTGCTGATGCACCTGCACCTGCGCCAGCGGATGAGGTTCCTGCTTGCCCGAACGGTCGCCGGTTGGCTCTGATTGAGTCGAAGGGGGCAGTGGTGGTGCCAGAGCTGCCGCCTCCGCCGCTGTCGCCGTCGTCGCTGCCTCTGCCGCCGGGTGCGGGCTGGCGAGAGCCAGGAGGTTGGACAGAGTACGACGAGTGGCGGCCAGGAAGTGCGGTAGCGGCCGTTCCGGGCTGCTGAAGGTGACAGGGAAGGCTACTGACGGCCGGCGCGGTGGCGACGGCGCCGGCGGGGCTGCCGCCGCGACCCCTTCCGCCCGCCGTGGCGGCACACCTAAAAGAGGGTTTCACTTTTTGGTGTCAGGGACCTAGGGAAACGGTGCCTCATTCAGGCGGTCGCGACGCACCCGCTGAGTGCGTGTGTGCGTGTGTGGCTTATGCTGTTGGGTGTTTGAGGGAAGGGGAACTACGTTCACAAAAAGAAAAGGGTCGATTTCTGACGTCCAAAGCACCATTTTTTATGCTGCAGCAACTGCTGGAGTCGTTGTAGGGATGTGTAGGTGATGCAGTTGGTGCGGGTAGGGGTGGCGTATGGTTTCACTGCCCTGAGTGCCCAGGTCAGCGCCGCCATTCACACACCACGTTCTACTGCTCCTCTTCCTTATACCCATAAGGAACCCCCTTCCTGCCCCTCTTCCTCCCCCCTCCCTTCCCTCCCCTCTTCCTTCCTTCCCCTCCCCGCTTTCACCCGGACAACGTTACTACTCTATAAATGATCCATGTCATGAACCAAGTCATCATCACGTCACGACCCGCTTCCCGCATCGGGCAACGGCCCACATACAGATCCCCAACAGATCCCCCGATATCTCCTCGATGCGCCGTCCCGTGAGATTTCGGCACTGTGTCCGTGTCATGTGTCATGAGCACGTGCACTGTGGCTAGGACTGCGGCTGTACGACGACCTCCTGGACCTTTCCTGGCAACAAAGCATCAGGCCTGATGCGCACCTGCACACGCGCCACCACTCACGCCTCTCTCGTCTCTCCTCCCCTCTCCTTCAAGCTCACCTCTTACGGTAATACCACTCCATCGTGGGGTCGAAACTGCTGTTGTGGACGGCGGCGGCGGCGCCGGGGGTGACGGCGGGGGTGACGGCGTCTTGCTGTCCAAGTCGACTCGGGCCCTTGAGGTGCTACTGGCACTGGGGCTACGCGGACTTCTTCTGGCGGCAACGGAAGGTGAGGCCACCCGCCGGACGTCACCCTCGAACAAGCCAGGATGGGTGTCCGTGCTCACTGCCCCTTGATCTGCACCCGGCTCGCGTGCCAAGGGGGGTGATGCGGCATCCCGTACGTATAGCGACTCGGCGCCGGCGCGCTGCCCCTCCTGCCGCTGCTGCTGCCCCGCCTGCGACGCGTTGTTATCGTCGCCGCCGCTGGCAGCGCACGAATTGCTGCTGTTATTGTGCCCCCCACCATCGCTGCCTTCGCCGCCGGGGCCAGGGCCAGGGCCGGGGCCGGGATCTAGGCGGCGCCTTGCCAGCGCCTGCAGGCGCTCTCGGCGCTGTGCTGCCGCCACGGCCGGCCAAAGCTGGTCCACGGTTTGGTTCCGGAGCTGCTCCTCCAGCTGCCGTGCCTTCTGCAGCTGCCGATGGCGGCGCTCCTGAAAAACCGCCGGTACGGCAGGTACGTACATGTACGGCAGCCACCACCCGGGGCACCAAGTGAAGAACCCGGCACCCCACCGAACACGGCAGGGACAGTTCGGTCAGGTAACCCATCTTGCGGGACTACAAATACATGTGCAAGTTATGATGCAAAGGGTCGTGCA
Organism: Volvox carteri f. nagariensis; assembly: GCF_000143455.1. Lineage (NCBI taxonomy): Eukaryota > Viridiplantae > Chlorophyta > Chlorophyceae > Chlamydomonadales > Volvocaceae > Volvox > Volvox carteri. Next base: position 698,324 of record NW_003307600.1, on the reverse strand, counting down.
CGCGAAGGGGGAAGGCAAGGAAGGTAAAAAGCAAGCAAGCAGCAAGGTAGCCGGTGGTTTCGAAAGGGGGTCTGTCTGGGGTTTCAGAAAAGCTGGCACGGAGTAATTTGGGGGCTGTGCGTCAGGACAGTAGCAGTTAGGAAATCCGGCAAATCAAGCATATCAAAGAAGTAGGCGCTCCTGCTGCTGATGCGTTGTCCGCCTCACTCGCATGTATCTTACCCCTACATGCGGACGTGTCCTAGGAAGCGCAAAACGTTTACGTTTGCACCTTTTTTAAATTGACGGCAAAGTTAAAAGCAAAAGTATCAAGATCCGGAACTTGATCGCTGGATCTCTGGCTATCTCATCGCTATCCGACGCAGGGAAACACCCAAATACCATGCCCCTCACCTGCAGCTCACGCCTCATGTCCGCCGCCACGCTCCGAGTCGCAAACCGCGCCACTGGCACACGGGGCCGCACAGCAGCCACCGCATGTGCCAATTTCTCAAGCGGGGCCATGGGCTCCAGGGGATGCTTCTGGTGCCGGCGGCGGCAGAGGCGGCGGCGGCTCCACGGCTCCTCGTCCAGTACTGTTTCCCGGTTGTCGCCTGAGGACTGCCGGCCACCGGCGGCGGCCGGATCCGTGCCGGGGTCCTCCATGCATTCCGATTGCCCGGCTGATTCCGAGTCTGCTTCGTCCTTGGCAGCAGCAACCTTGACCGCCGGCGAAATGGTGCTAGGGCCGCGGCCTGCGGACGCGCTCCGATGCAGCCGCCGCGACCGATGCTGTCCACGACCGATGCTGTGAGGACGGGAAGGCTGCTGCGGCTCGCAGGTCCGCGAAGCTATGTCGGCGTCGGCGCCATCCCCTGCCTGACGACTGGCCTGAATCAACTTCTGCCTCTTCCCAAGCCGCTCCCGGTCAACCCGTCGCATCTTAGAAGGCGCTGATAGCGACCGACGGGCCTGGCCGTCGTGTCGTGGCGCCGTCAAGCTCCGCGACAGCAGTGACGGGCTGCGGCCACTTCGCGACTGCCGTTGCTCTGGCTGCTGTGACGCGGATGCGAATGCCGTGGCAGCGGCGGTGGCTGTGGCGGCAGCGGGAGAAGGCAGCCAGTCCAGGCGTCGGCTGGTTGCGGAGATGACGGCGCAAGACACACGGGGCAGCACTGCGCGGTAGGCCGCGTCCAGTTTTAGCGGTGCCATGGAAGAGGAAACAGCAGTGGCGGCAGCGGCGGTGGTGACGGCTGCCACCGGGCCCTGATATTTCGGTTACGGCGGCGGCGGCGGAGTTAGGTGGTTGGTTTGGATGGTTTGCCAAAGGGTTTCATCGCCGAGAGTAAGGGCAAGGCTGCGAGAACGGGCAGGATACGTGCTTCAGAGGTAAAATCATGGGCAGCGAAGTACATACTTGAGCGCGGGCAACAGGCTTTGGAGCAACTTTGGAGCCCGCAATGGGCTGCAGGAATGGCGGCCCGAAGGGCCTGCTGAGCAAAACACCGGAGGCTAGCCCTTGGCTTATGTGCGTTTTGGGGCCATCCGCGATAGGGGCTCCTTGCCCTGCTCCTCCCCTTACCCTGCCAGATTCCACCCCGCCGCCCTCGGTGAAGCCACCAACACCACCGCCACCCGCCGCCGTTGTCGTCGTCGCCGTCGCGTCACCCCAAGTGGTACTCCACCGCTTCCTGCTGAGCTCCCCCAGCTCTTGCCGCTCCGCCGGCATGTCACTGGCACCCTGCGCTGCGTCACCGCCTGCCCCGCGACCTGTCGTCGCCGCCGCCGCCGCCGCCGCTGCTGCTACTGCTGCTGCCGCACCGTAGCCCGGTTGCGCAAACCTAGCAGCCCGGCTGAATACCACACATGGGGCCGCCCGGAACGGCTCCGCCGTTGTCTGCGACCCTGCAGCCCCGAACCCCGTCTCCGTCCCTGCTCGGGCCGCCCCCAAGCCGTCACCAAGACCACCGGGGCCGCTACCAGACACTCCCTGGTGCTGGAGCTGGTGCTGGTGCTGCTCCTGGTCCTGGTGTGCCCTACCGCCGCGGGGTAAGCTTCGGCGGTCAGAAAGCCGACCAGACAAGGGTCCCTTCTCCGGGGAGTCGGTGAGCGGCGCCGCTGGCTCCCGATGTTGCTTCCAATCCGCTCCGAAGCCGCTGCCAGTTGAGCCGCGGGTGCTCGCGAGGGTGGCAGCTGCCAAGACGCGGTCGGCGGCCGTGGAGTACGGCCTGTACGGCTGCGCGGCGAAGGATGCTGACGGTGCCCGCTTGCGGAGAGTGTTGCGCACCTCCAGGGGGGCCCTAACGCCAGGAAGGACGCGGACGGCCGGTGGGCGGTTAAAGAGGCACGGGGCCCGCAAGTGGCCAGGGTGGGACTGGGTGTGTTCATGAGGGTGAGCGGTGCTACGGACGACCGCTTAGCGGCGAGGTTGAGGTTGCGCGTGGGAAGTTGCGGTTTCCCAGTTGTGGACCTCCATAGGAATACGTGTAAGAGCAGCGGCGAGAAGCCGGAGGAGCCGGGTTTGGACGTGCCGGCGCCGCTGCCGCTGTCGCGTGGGCGAACCTACCGGCGCCGCGACGGCGGCCCATCACCCCACCGGCCTCTCCCATGCGCCGGTAGGAATGGTAGGCTCCAATACCTTTACCTCTGTCTTAACTGCGTTACTGTGTTGCTTGCTTCGTCATCATAACATTTTTTGGTTGTTGTGGATGATTTTTTAATCTCTCTCATTTGACCGTCGACGCCCCCATACTCACTCCCCTATGCCAAACCCCACTGCGCAGGGCGGACTTTAGCCAGGCCGGGGCCCCGGCATGTGTGGCCTAACCCGGCAGGTGACATGGTAGCGTTGAGGACATCACCCGCCCTAGAAGGATGGCACCTGATATGGTGGGTGAGGTGGTTCATGTACCCTCGGAGGGTTGGACATCAGTTAAGGTGTTTAATAAGATGTGGGTACTGCGCTAACACTGCTCGGCCCTCCGTACAGGTTGTGCCGTACCTCTCGTCCAGTGGCAGTGAGTGCTCGTCCAGGCCACGCTTGCTGCGACCCATCACCGCCATCGCCGCCCGCGGACGGATTGAACCCATATCCGGTAAATGCACATCGGCTTGCTCGGCCATATCGTACAACAACCGTCCCGCCCAAGCGCCGTTGCTGCCGGCGGCTGCGGCTGAGACGGCGGAGGCGCCTGCGGTGGCCTGATCTCGCCCACCGATGCCGCCGCTGGTCCTGCGCCAACCCGCCGTACGCACCTTCTGCTGTAGAGTAGCGGGAGCGCTTCCGGCAGCAGGGCCTGCGGCGGCGGCACCATCCCTGTCGAGTATGCTGCCGCCGCCACCACCGGCACCCTCCATGCTGTCTGTGGTGGTGGCGACGGCAGCGGGGTTGGCGGCGCAGACGCCGCTAGTGAACGGCCCAACAACGTTATTGGCGGCGGCGGAGCCGTTGCCACGGGCTCTTTCTGGGCGATGCATGGCTGCGGCATCTGCGGCTCGTGATCTCCGCTGGGGCCGAGGTTGTGGCGGCGGTATGTTTGTCGTATTTCGAAATAACGGTAGTCGGTTGGTTAGGGCCGGATCTGGGTCGGGTGCGTAAATCGGTTTGCGTGATGGTGGTCGTGGTGGTGAGGACTGTTGGCGGCCGGCGGGGGCTGTGCCGTGATGGCGCGTGTTGAAGGCCGAAGACGCGGTTGAAAGAAGAGTTGAAAGGTTGGCGGCTGCCGCAGCAACGGCTGCCGCCGTCGTACTGGCGGCATCAGCAGCGCCGCTTGCGGCGCCGCTGGTATAAGGTGCAGAGGAAGGAGGTGGGGGCGTCCCGAACGGGGTCCGCTCCGCGTAGCCGTACAACGTAACGGTGGAAAGCGGATGCGAAGGTGCGGCAACCGATGCCGTAGCGGTCGCTGCCCTAGGGCTCCTCTTAAAGCCCCATATGGCACGCTGCAAATTCGCATCCCAGCTAGTGGATTGACTGGACGTGCCGTGCCATCCGCCATCCGGCACCGTTTGTTTGCTTTGTTGCTGCTGTTGCTGCTCCGTGCGAGATATCATCCGATGCCGTCGCTGCTGCTCTCGCCACTGCTGCCGCAACGACTCTACCGGCGCCGGCGCTCCGCGGGCCAAAATGCCATCTCCAACTGTTTTTTCGGCTTGCACGGCTGGAACCCAGTTGGACGCTGTAAGGATGATTTCTTGCGCTGCTTGGGAGGGCGCAGCTGTTCGCCAAGGGTTGGGTGGCGGAACTTGCCGGGGTCTGGTGGGATGCAGTTGCGGAGACATGCCAGTCCTGGGCATGGAACCTGCAGCTTGAGCAGCAGCGTTCGCGCGGCCCTCGCGAAAAGCCTGGCGCAGCTGCTGTACCCGAAGCACAGCAGCGTGCGCGCCCAGGACCTATGGAGCGGCGAGGGGCAAAGGACTTGGTGCGCGACCGCGCTGTGGATTGACGTGCCTGCGCAAAAGGTTACACAGACCGGCACATACCTCACCGCCCCATGCCTCATCCGTGGCTTTGTGTCCCAAGATTTGGCTCGTCTCGCTTGTCATGCCGCATCACCGCATGAAATGCGTGTCTCCGTTTGCCAACCGACTGAAGCTCATTACTGCTTTGCGCATAGTCCACAGTAGCTGCTGACAAAGAAGTAATTTATACAGATAAGTAATGCCATCTTTGGGCGCTGTGTTGATGTTGTCGGGGTGTGACCGTAGCTGTCAGGATCCGTGAAGAGCACCAAACAAAACTAATACGGCATGGAAAACCTAACCAAAGAGGATGTGCTTGGAGTCCTTGAAAACTTTCCTCTGCCCGCATACAGTGTTTATCAGCAGTAAAGGCCTAACTCCAACCTCGAGCTTTGCAACTCATGCAACTTTTTCGCTGCATGTTATTTGCTGCTTAACAATGCTATCGATATAATGTAACCTAACCACAGCAGAGCCGCAATTGTCCGCAAATCAAATCATTTCTTTTTCGGCAACCCGTAAACTTGCCCAAAATGAAGCCAGAGGCTGCAAACGAAAGAGCTAAGGATGCACAGCGTCAAAAGCCAGCGTCGAATGGCTCTGGCCAGAATTCTCCAGTTACAGCAGGGGCTGTGCTCGCGGCCGGCCGCAGTGTCCAGCTGGGGCGCATGAGCCATGCAGACCTCATGTCGTTGGCTGAACGGCACAACAAAGAGCTCGGCCTGGTCGGCGATGTAATGATGCCGACCATGCGCGGCGTGGCGGAAGTTGCTACAGTGCGGCCCCCGGCAGTGCACCCCTTCACTGTGGGAGGCGGCTCCCGCAAGGACGAATACCAAGCCGCATGGAAGTCCCTCTCAAAGCGCACTGGTGTGCCCTTGATGTCCAGCGTCGAGGGAACTCAGCAAGCCGCGGCAGTTGCAGCCGGCACGGGCGGTCGCACCGCCCGCCCAACCTTTGCAACCGCCATTACCGCCGCGACGGCAGCTGAGGTGCCGGCAGCGGCGAACCAGGCCGCTCCGCAGCCGACGCACGTGCAGATGTATGGCCTGGGGGAACAGCCGCTGCAGCAGGTGCAATTCGTGGAGGCACTGACGGCCTGGCTGGGTGTAGGGCCCATAGACCTGCCGCTGCTGGCGCCGGGCGCACCCCCGCTGTCCCTGCGCCGCCTTTTCATGGAGGTACGTGCTTACGTGCTTACATCTATAGTGCTAAGAAGTAGGATTTGTACTACGAGACCCCCTGCCTGCCGCCGTAGTCCCTGGGGGCTCTTAGGGGGGGTATCGCATCGGTGGCGAGGGCGCCGGCCCCCACCTGCCTTCCCATGGCCGGACGCCATTTTTCACAAGGGCGCTCACGCAGGCGCCCTGTCGCGGTACATGGCGCCAATCAAGCGGCTCCAACGGATTGTGTGCAGTGTGTGTAAGCGTGGGGGGGGGGGAAGAGCAGGATGCATTGGTGCATTGGTGCAAGTGCAGCCCCCCCTCCCTGATCGCCATGCTGTACCTTCTGTGATCCCTCTGTGATCCCTCTGTACCGCTGACGGCCTGTACCTCTTCCTTCGCATCGCGAAACGAACCTGCCACCGCCACCACCACCACCGCCACCACCACCATCACCGCCGCCACCGGCACTGCCGACACCACGGATGGCGACTTGCATACCTGGGCTACTACCGGGCTATAAACCCGGCGCCATTTTCTCTACATCTAATAGAAAAGGCATACATACAGACATACTTTCCAGCGGCACTGCCTTCCAGCTTGTCCTCCTGTCACTTTTTCCCGCCCTCCGCGATTATCGCCCTAACTTACGTACACCGTACGCCATGACCACGCACAGGTCCTGGAGGCAGGCGGCTCTAGGCCAGGCAGCGGCCCGGGTAGTGGGGTGGGCGCGGCGGAGGCCCCGGGGGGCGGCAGCGGCTCGCGGGCTGTTGGTGACGGAAGCGGCAATGGTGGGGGCGGCGGCGGCAGCAGTCGGTGTGTGTCTTGGGAGGCCCTTGCTGGGCGGCTCCAGGGGGATGAAACCCTGGGTGACCTGCTCCAACAGGTGAGTGAGTGAGGGGGGGAGGGAGTGAGGGAGGGAGTGTTTCGCAACGCGGTTCATGACGTGGTTCATGAGGATCGTGTGACCGTCATTGTCGTTTTCGTCGTCCTGTCGCGTTGACCTTCTTGTTCTCTGTGTAATGAACAGCGCATGTGCAATCAAATGGCGGACTGGATGATCCGCACACATACAGGTATATGACGCGTTTCTGCTGCCCCTGGAGCGGCGGCTGCCGCGGGGCACTCGGCCGGCGCGCGTGGAGGCGTGGATGCAGGAGGACCTCCGGCGGCGGGTGCAGCTGCGGGGGGAGGACCTGGCGCCCCCTGCGGAGCAGGTACGGGGTCTTTGTGTGTTGGGTGCGGGCGGGTCGGCGTGGATGAGTGTGGGTATGGGTGTGGGTGTCGGGTTGCGTTCTGGCGATGTGAGCATGTGGAGCGACGAATGTGAGGCCGGAGGAGCAACACAGAGCGGCTAACCAAAGATTACATACATACATACATACATACATGCATACATACATACATACATACATACACCTGTCCTTACGTGGGTTGAGTGGGGGACAGTACGGCTTGGAGGTGTTAAGTCGGGTCGCAGACAGCCTCGGTGCGTGCGGGCATTCCGGCGACCTGGGCCCTATCCCTCATGGGCTCCACCTCCGCGTGACTGTGTCTGTCCACTCGCCTAGAAATTCCCTTTAGGTGCAAACAGAGCACCTCTAAACGCGCAGGGGGGTTCTAGCTGCACCTCGCATTCCCTGCTGCATCTAGCGGCTAGGAAAGGCCACACCGGATCAGGTATCGCAATTATTATTATTATTATTGTTATTGTTATTATTATTATTATTATTATTGTTATTGTTATTTGTTCGGTAGCGAACCCCTCGTAAGAGAACTAACAGCGGACCTCTTGAGCCTACTACTTCCCGTGGCACCAAGGCTCCCGGTGCTACGGCCCGCCGGAGACCTAAAAGTCCCCTCCCCAACAACTTCCCCGGGCCCCCCCCCACACACACATACATACAACCTTACACACTATAGGTGGCTTTCAAGCTCAAAGCCGCCCACGCGGCCATACTGGCGATTCAAAATCAAAACCAGCAGCAGCAGCAGCTGCAGCCTCCATACCCATCTCGTGGAACACCCGCCCCACTCGGAGACCTGGCCAGGAGCTTCTCCGTGTCACACACCGGCGGTGAGCACGGCGGCACCGCTGCCACCGCCGCGACCGCCGCCGCGGCCGCCACCACGGCCACCGTAGCTGTAACCGCAGTAGCTGCACCAACGGCGGCGGCGGCGGCACTAGCTACCATGATGAAGGTTGACGTGGCGGCGAGGGCGGCATTGGCCGCTGGCGCAAATGGCACGGACGGCGGCTCGGATGGGGCCGGCGGGGCCGTGGTGTCCTCACCACTGCCACCACCGCCGTCGTCGCCACCGCTGCCGTTGCAGTCGCAGTCGCAGCTGTCCCCACCCGGGTCCCTCATCGCGGCGGATGCGATGCGGGCGCTGCGAACGGCAGCTGTGGCGGCGCCGAGCCTGCTGCCGGGCGTCATCGTGCCTAGCGGCGGCAGCAAGCGCGCGCGGGCCTCCAGTCGAGGAGGTCGTAGAGGCGGGAAGGCAGCCAGCAGTCGGAAACGCGCCCGGGGCACTGGGGCCGCCGTGGAGGCCGCCGCGGAGCCGGGCCGCGACGGCACCCTAGGGGGGGTTAGGGGGGCCGCGGGGTCACCAACCACACAGGCGACTGGGGCCATGGGGACGAAGGCAGACGCCGACGGCGGTGCCGGCGGCTTCGGAGGTGACGGAGGCGGAGGTGCGGAAGGCAGTGGCGGTGGCGGCGGTAGCTCTCTGGGCCCGGAGTTGACGGATCCGAAGGTGCGGTTGGCGGTTGTCAGTTTGTGCTGCGGTTGCGGCATGGCGTGGCCGTGTCGGCGGCGCACCGCATCGAGTGGTATCTATCTCTAAACTATGCTTACGCGGGCAGTGGGAGTGGTACCAAAACAGCACATAACGTGATTCTCCTACCTAGCCGTAGCAGCCGTAGCAGCACAGATGTAACGGCAGGGGGGTGTTCATTTGAGTAGAGCGGGGTTCATTTGAAATGCGCATCGTCCGTTTCTTTTACAAAAGTACGATTATAACTTGGAAGCTATCTCTCCCGCTCCCTCACATCCGCTTGCCAGCGCGCGCCGTTGGCCCCTTCTGAAGATTTCCCCCCCCCCCCGCTTCCCCCCCAATTCCGTTAAGCCTTCCATCGTCCCGCCATTGCTATGATGCCCCCCGCACTTCTCCCCCTTTCCCCCCCTTGCAACCCCCCCAGGCATCGGCTCTCCTGGTAGTGGTCGCGTCGCTGAGGGAGCTGCGTGCGGGCCCGCCCGGGTGCACCAGCACACGGGTCCCGGACCTGAGAGCCAACTTCATGGCGAGGTGGGAAAAGCTGCATGCGGAGCGAGCGGCTGCAGCTGCAGCCGCTGCTGCAGCCGCCGAAGGGGCCGCCGCCGTCGCTGCTACAGCCGCTGCTGCCGCAGCTGCTGCGGCTGCTGCTGCAGTGACGACTACGGCGGACGGCAGCGGGGATAGAGTTACAGGTGTGAATGATGCGGTGGAGGATGAGGCAAATGACCCGTGGGTCGCTCGCGTCAGGAGGGGGGACTCAGGTGGCGGCGCCCAGACGCCGGTGTTAGGCGGTCTGGAGGTGGAGAACGGCACCCGGGAGGGGGCCCAACCCTTGGCGGATGGGGAGGATGCGAGTGCGGCCAGCCGGGGGCCAGGGGCGGCAGCCCAGCGGGGCCCCCGGCAGGCAAAGCGGCAGCGCCAAGAGGACCCCGGGACAGCGGGCCCATCGCCGCTGCCACCGAGGCATCGATCAGGCCCGCCTATACCGCCCTCGCAGCAGCAGCGACAGCAGCAGCAGCAGCAGGCAGAGCGGAGGTACGACCACCCGGGGAGCTCGAGCCAGCAAGCTGTGCCATTGCAGAGGCGACATGATTCCCGACCGAAGCAGCACGGCAGGGAGGTGCCGCAGCCGTCGCCGCCGCCGCAGCAGGAGCCATGGGAGCAGCAACAGACGCAACGAGATCGAGATCGAGATCGAGAACATTCGCGTAGGCGAGGAAGCGACGATTGGCGGCGATCATCGCCGTACTCGCAGCCGGCGCCATCATCGCACCAGCTGCAGCGTCCCGCGCATCGTACCTCAGGATCTGCCGTACCATTGATGTCCGCCGCGGCGACGTCGCCGTACGAATGGCGGCCGGCGCTGCCGATGTTGCGCCAGGCGCATCGGGCGCCGCCGCCGCCAACTGTGCCTCCAGCGGTACAACAGCACCTGGAGGAAATGCGGCGGCATGCACAGGCGGCTCGCAGCCAGCCGTACCACGGTGGCGGTGGCGGCGGCGGGAGCGGGAGCTATTACTATGAACGGCCTTCGCCAGTTGCCGAGCGAGACATCGGGCGCTTCGAGCCCGGCCCAGGAGGTGGGGCCCCCGGCCCCGGTCGTGCCTATGCCGGTCATCCCCGCCATCCCGCAGGCTTTGGAGGAGTTGGCGATTGGGATGAGATGGGCAACGGCGGCGGCGGCGGCGGATGGGGTTATGGCGGTGCGCGCGACGTGCATTGAGCTCAAGTTGCGCCGTACGTGTGTGTGTGGGGGGGGAGGGTGTACCCCCGCAGCGGAACCACTGCAGCATTCACTTGTGGACAGACCCACGTGGCGATCTGGGGCACAGTATCCGGGCAGGCGTGAGGTCCTTTCCTGGAGACCATCACGACATGCGGGACGTATGACTGGGGCGTTTAGAGCACCGTCGCCGTGTTTTAGGTCAGCATAAGCTAGGAGTTGACTGACTGAGAGAGTAATTTAGGCAAACGGTTAGCTTGAGGGTCGAAGGACGAGCATTGCACCACCCCCCGGTTGGCCTTCTAGAGCTTAGCGCCAGTTAGAGTTGCGGATGTGGGGCCCCCATTGGCCTTTCGGTGCACAGGGCCCTTTGTTCAGTTGGAAACTGTCAATGTTTTCGGTTATGACTGCGCATTATATGATATATCATTATAACGTGTTGTCGTGATATAGGCAATGATAATCTGATGCATTTGCGGCCGGCGCAGTGTGCCCGTAGGACGGGAGGGGCCGCCACGGGGTGGTCGGGACGGATCGGATCGGGGATTGATCTGTCTAAGTTTGGACCTTACGAAGCCTCCACGGCGGCGCAGCGTTCGCCGCGAATCCGTCACAATGCGCCACAATGTGTGGTTTTCATTTAGAATGTGCTGTCCTTGTGAGCTGTGTGCCAGTCTTGTGACGTGCTTCCGATCTTCACAACAAGGTTTTCTAGGACTTTTCCAGGACATCATGAAAAAGGACCGAATGGCTTCATTCTTTTTCAGTGCTTCGCAAAGGCTTATATTCCTTGCTTGTTGTAATAGCCAAGACCGGGAACGGCACCTCCCCGCCAGGGCACTGATGGCTCCGGAACCAGAACCGGTGGCCTGACCCAGAACTTCCTGGAGCTACAGCAGCAGAGCAGCTATAGCAGTAGCGGTGTTGCGGTTAGGGGCGTACAAATACACACCAAAGCTTGGCAGCCACATGCAACCCCATCTCCACACGTATGTATGTTGTTACAGGGTGGTAAAGCTTCACCAGTGGCCTCCTTCCCTTGGAGGCAGTTCCCTGCTCTCCCCTGCGAGAGGGGCACCCTAATCCGTTCACCCCATCCGACTGCAGAATGTATTAGTTGGGTTCAGCAACTCACCACCAGCATCTAACCAAATCTAGCGGATCAAAGGCGCCTCAACTTAGTATGTATGCGTGCACACGCATGTATGCGTGCACAGAACAGCCTCTTTGCGCCGTTCCCCTCTTGTCGTTTGGACCTGGGGTTGATGGAAATGGCGCAGAGGGAAATCCGCCTGCACATCCGTTTGACAGCCCTCCGGCGGTGCACCCGTCGTCAGCCGGAAGCAACCTGGTGTTCAGATGGCGGCGAAACACAAAAGTACTGGATGAGCCCCAGTCCGTTGTTCTGTACTCCTGTCTCCCTTAACCGTATTTTTGTGGCTCTGCCGACTCTGACGTGCTTGCTGACCGTGCTTGGAATGGTTGTGACGGAAAGCGGGGAGACCAGCTGCTAAGGGCCCTTACACTGCAGAAGAACACAGCCCCCCACGGCCGCGTGACTGCGGGCCCACCGGCCGCCACACCTCCACCGCGCGGCCCACCAATGCCTCCCAGCGGGGCGACACACGCGCGACAGAACGACACACGACACGTCATCAAAGAACTCCCAGCGAGCAGCTGATCAGACTCTCGCAAGGCGACCCCTACCTCCTGAACCCCGGAAGATCCCCGACTGAGCCCCCCCCCCTTGAGACAAGCACCGCCGCCCCTCCTAAGCTCCCAAGGCCGCACTACAAGGCTGAAAAACTCGACCTAAGCAAACCCCCGCTCCCCAACCCGCCCCCTCCCAGCCCGCCGGCTGTCCAGCCGCCCCTCAGCGGGCGTCGGCCACCGGCTCCCCGCCGCTGGCCGAGCCGGGTGGGGAGGAGTCTGCGAGTGACAGGCGAAGAAGGGAAAAGGGGGGGGGATGATAATCCTTGGCGAGTCCTTGGCGGGAGGTGGGCGGGAAACTGCCAGCTACGAGCTGAAGTGAAAGGCAGGATGCCTGTAACATGAGAGGTGAGGCATGTTGTACTCGCCACTCGAATACGGTTGTACGACAGTCACACAGAGCCGAACTTAGAGGCTCTGATCGCTTCGCTCCGTCGCATCTTAGTCAACAATTCTGTGCTGCCAAGCTGCCAAGAGCCTTTACACTGCAGACCGAAGAGATACCCGCTCACCGGCGAGGCCTAGGCGGCGGGAGACTTCAAGTTTGGCGTCGGTGTCGTGCTCCGTGTAGTGCTGTACCATAGCGTCTGTGCGCCACCGGCCATGCACCTTGCACAACTCTGCCGGCACTCCACGGTCCGCTGCCGTGCTGTTCCCGCCTATGCGTATGGAATGCGCCTTGATGTTTCGCGTGATGCCTGCCAAAGGCATCATTTCCAGCAGCCGTGTGTGGAAGGCCGCGTATGACAGCGAGTGCACCGGCGCTTCCCGTGTGCCAGTCAGGGGTCCTGAGAGGTACCCGCCGTGCTGCGTCCATTGGACTGGTCGGAGGAGCGGTCCCACGTCTTCGTCTGCTGTTACGGGCCGTCTGCGGTAACCACCTTGCTCCAGCAGGCGCTCGGTAAGTCCCACGGGGCAGCAGGGGCCCCCGGAGCGTGCGATGATGACCCAGTGGCCTCGCATCAGCTGGTCGGTCTTCGAGCGGGGGATGAAAATCTCCATGTGGGATGCCGAAATTAACAGTAGGTCTTCGTGCACGCATATTTCTGCGGCATCATCAAACCGGAAGAAGCCGGCGGACATGATAGCCACAGCTGCCACCACCATGAGGTGGTCTAGACGCGCCCCGGGGCCGTCCACTAAGCGGGCCAGCGCCGCGATGTCTTCCGGCTCCAAGGCATCACACTGCAGTGGTCCACTGCCATGGAGATGCTTTTCAGCTAGGGTGCGGACAATGCCGCATGCTGTGTGGTCTGTGGGGGTTAGCTTTCCCGCCATGCGGAAGTATGTGCTGATGGCCGCGCTTGCGAGGCGGACACGGCCTGGGCCAATGCCGTCTGCCCTGGACGTGTTGAGCAGGGACAGCAGGTAGAGGGCTACCAGCTCCCCAGGGGTGGAATAGATGCCACCCGGAAGGTTGTGTGCCTCCCACCAGCTCCGGAACTGGCGCCACGCGGCAGCGTACTCCTCGGCGGTCCTGGCTGGCAGTAATTCAGGGGCCTCTTGCGCCAGCTGCTTGGCGAGGGCTTGGAGGTCGGCTGTGGCGGCTCCGACCCCCAGGGGGCCCAACAAGGCCTCTGCGCGTGCGGCTAGATCTGTGGGCGGCGAGCGACCGGGTCAACAGGGACATGGATGCGTGTTTTGCTGAACCTACTTTAACAATGTTTGTGGCGTTTAGATTGTCGTCTGTCAGCACCTTGACCGCCCGGCCCTCGCCAACAAAATCCCAGGTATTCCAAGAAGGATGAGTCGACGTCTATATGGTGGTAATTACCGCTCTTGAGGTCGATCGTAAACATAAAAAGTAGTTTGGGGGCAGCCAGCCGGGCACAGCTCTGAGGTCCTCATAGTGAAACTCCGGACTGTGAACACGTTTATTCACTGGGCGCTCATCCCAAATGAGCCGGCACTTTGTCGTCTGCTGAACCAAGCAACCCTAAAGGACAGAACCACCCGTGCTTTCATCTGCCAAGCTCATGCCGGCGTGCCGGAGGCCACCAAGTCTGCGATGGCTTGATCAGTAAAGGCTGCAGCTGCATGCTCGTCAGCAGAACTGTGGTTCTGGCCAAAAACAACGGTTGGGGTGGAGATTTCTCCCTTCTCCCACCGCAGGGGAAGCCCGCTGACAACCCAAGATAGGACAAGAATGTTCGCAACCCACGCCCGTCGTGCATCTGAGTGGGTGCCGGTGACTGTGAACACATGACTGCAGGTGATGACTGGTCTCCACCGGTGAGGTGAGATTGGCTGCGTATTCACCTTTCTCATCCCCCCAGAGCCCGTGCTGTTTGCCAGGCCCACCTTTCTTATCATCGACTGGGCGCGCTGGTGGTTTCCTACGCAGAGTTGGCGTTGCGTTAGTGGGTGCCTGTGTGACGGCCGGGCGTCTCGATGTGCCCTCTTGAACCGCTAGCCGTTTTGCTGGCTGGGTATGACTAGACGGGCCTGGTGCTGGATCTTGCGCAGCCCCGGAAGTCCTCTGTTCCCCGAACGGCTGAGCGTTTCGCTCCAAAGCGCGTTGCACATCCTTTATTAAGTCTGGATCGAACTCTGTATCAGCACTAATGAAGCTGAGGAAGGCATCCACGTCGGCGTCAGCCATGAAACTGCCGCGACTAAACTGCCACCTTGTGCGACTGCGAGGAGACGTAACATGACAGGCGGCAGAAACAAGGCGAAAAAAAACGGAGGAAACTCAAGACCGCTAAAGAGGATGTCCGACCGCGTGGGTGCACATGTCCAAAACTGAAAAAAGGGTATGCGAATCAAAAACGAGATCGCGGCTAAGGTCGTCCCTTCTTCACCGGTCGGCAGGCCAATCAACCACGAGAACGTAATGAGAGCGGATTGTGCTCTTGCCACAGTCACGAGCAAATGACAAAAAAGTCAGGTCTTTTGACCGAAAGACAGCTGGCTGTTTGACTCTGATCATCCGTAGGCACCGTAGAGGGATGACCCCACAAAGGGGGGGAATTGGAACAGCCTTAAAACTGTCTCTTTCAATGCGAGGTGTGGCCCACGCCAGCCTCAATAGGATAAACTAAATACACGCAGAGCCACGAAAAAAGGCGTGAAAGCCAGGCCAATAAAAGCGCACGCGGGCGTGTTCATGAAGTCCCAAAAAGCGAATGCCGAGTCCCCGATAGCCGTAAGCCGCATAACGAGTAGATAGCGAAGGCACGCGGGCGCACAACAGGGGAGCCGAAGCGCACGCGGGCGCTGCTGACAGCTCCTCCCCCGCGGCAGGGGACAGTGGGAAGGTGGGACCCCAAGGTCTTTCGTGGCTCGATAAGCTTGCCCAGCGCACGGGTTCGCAGCCGTGACCAAGGTCCACGGGCGCACGGCTTGAGGACCAAAGCGCACGCGGGCGCAGGGCTCGATAACCAAAGCACACGCGGGCGGTACGAGCTGTCAGGTGAAAGACTTCCACAACAGCGGCAAGCGGCCTGGATGTGGCGCTCACTGGCGCCGCTTCTCATCTAGCGCGTATCGGACAACCGCACCTTGCTGCTACTGCAGTGTCTCTTTATCTGCTGGAGACAATAGATGGAGACATATCTATTGAATGAAGATGAGAAAATTGAAGAAGGTTACGACAAGGTGAGGGCGCAGTGGCGAGCTCGATGCTCTGGCTAAGTGAAGATCTGTCAGCTACGAGCTGAAGCTCTACTGATTGAAAAGCAGAATGTCGGTAAAGGGAGAGCTGAGGCATCTCGCCACTCAAATACGGTTGTACGACAGTCTCACAGAACCAGACTTAAAGGTTCCGATCGCTTCGCTCCATCGCAGCTAAGTCAACAATACGTGCTGAGTAAGTGCTGAACGTACGGCGGACAAACCCATATGGTACCAAGCAGGTTTCAGTTGCGTCAGCTCCAGCACGCGGGAAGTAATGCGTGGGGACACACCCATACACCAAGCGAGAATGTTGGGACGTCGTTTGCCCCGCTGAAACCTAATTGTTCCATTTGCCTGATCGTGGATTTCCCGAAAGGTGTTTTGCCATTACCAAAGTTGGCCAGTGGGCCCGTGTTTTTCCTTTCCCTTTTACCTCCCGTCTTGTCGCTACCCGGCGCCTTATGGCAAAAGGCACACAGTTGAGGCCCCTCATGGCTCGCTTGTAGATACCGCAGACACGTGGCAGGCTTGTAGGTACCGCTTTCCCCCCCCCCCCCGTAGTAGATACACACAACACGAGCTCACGCACACCTCTGCTGCGGCCTACCCCCACACGGATGCCCCCGGATGGGCACGAGGAGTCTCAAAACGACCCACTTGGAGGTCAGCTGACGTCAGCTTCGCACCGCAGAAGGCACAACACACCACCAACCTTCCAGCTAAGCGGGCCGCCGGCACACACCTCTCTGTCTCTGTCTCCGATCACACCACATCCTAGTCTGTATTAACGCGTATGCGTTTGTGTCTTCGCCTCCACAGCACTACCTACATTAGGTTGAACAAGTCCTCTAGTCCCTTCCGTAATCGCTCGACGTCCCCTAGCTGCTGCTGCTGCTGCCCCTCCCCGTCGCTGCCACGCCCTCCACGCCTTCCCCGCCTGCGGCCGGCCCCGCCGCCATCCCCCTCCCCAGCAACCCGACTCTCCGGGGACCCAGCGCCCTCGCCCTTCTCGCCCTCGCCCGGTCCCTCTCCCTCCTCCACTCGGCCGCCCTCCTCCTCGTCCTCCTCGTCCCCTGGCGCCTGCAGTCGCGGCAAGCTGTCCAGCAGGTCCCCCCTGACCTCCTCCTCACGCACCAGCCGTATGCCCAGTTGCTGACCCAGCTCCAGCAGCAGGGGGAGCTCCTCGGGGGTCAACAATGTGGTCACGGTGCCGCCTGGGAGAACGAGGTGAGAGGCGGGGAGAGGGAGGAAGGAGGGAGCAGGTGTGGGGGGGGTAGGGTAAGACGTAAGACGAACCACCACTGACGACTGAAGCAGATAACACCCGAGATAGACGGAACCTCCCACCAGGATTGGACGACAAATACGGCATCAGGAATATATTTTGTAAAGTAAGCGACCAGTAATGGCAGGTGGGGAGAGGCGTATTAGTGCGCGCGTGTATGTGTGGCACCGAGGAGAAGTGAGGGAGGGCCGGCGGGGCCGCCGCCAAAGCTCTCTCTTATAATCCCGGTCTACATTCATCACCATTTATCAAGCCGAGGCTCCTGACTGGGTGCTGATTGGAGCCATGAGCCGCGTGTTCGCTGTGGGTGTTCTTACTGCAGGTACAGACAGCAGCTTCAACAGCGGGGGAGGGCGGGTGCGACTGGGCAGACCTCCCCTGGAACCCCCCTCTTGTGAACACCCCCCTCTCAGCCTGATGGGATCTTCACGCCCGTTTTAGGCCTTAGGGCACCACGTCTTGCGCTTATCTCAAACAGCGGTTTGTGTGACGTGGCACACACATACATATGTACACACATATACACACAATCAAAATCACCAGCCGCCGCTTTCCTCCCCTCCCCCCTTCCTCCTCCTCCTCCTCCACTCTCCCACCCGCCCCTCCCCCTCCGGCCCCTCCCCCCTTTCCTCCCTCCCCTTCCCCCTTTCCTCCCTCCCCTCCCCTTACCCCCCACCCCACCCACCCGAAGTGGACCCTATCCTGCCCGCCCTCCCCGCCCGATGGAGGTACTGAGTGGCATCTGGCGGCACCCCCAGGTTGTACACGTGTGACACTCCAGGGAGGTCCAGTCCGCGAGCGGCGGCACCGGTAGCCAGCAGCAGAGTCGACTTGTTGTCCCGGAAGGAGTGCAGGGCTCGAATGGGGTTGTAGGCTGCAGGGAGGAGGAGGGGGAAAGAAGAAGGGCGGGGGACAGGCCCAGGAGGGGGATGATGAGTGCCGGCAATCATATGGACGCAATGATACATCTCTTGAAGAATATAAACATCTGAATATATTGCTAAGTGAAACTACCCGGCTCCTCCTCCTCCTCCTACTACTATTCCTCCTCCTCCTCCTATTCCTCATCCTCCTCCTATTCCTCATCCTCCTCACCGGCCCCCAAACTCACCAAACAGGTCATCCACCGCGGAGTCCCCGCTGTCACCGGGTGCTGTTCCACCGGAACCAAACAGATCATCGGATTCGGATCCGGATCGCGGCGATGAAGCAGCCGCCTCCCCAGCCTTTGCACCGCCGCTGACGCCCCCGCCAAGAAGGGTGCCTGCAGGGGGGGTAAACGTATGCAGTGGGGTGCATGTGTGGGGGTATGTGCCAGGTGAGAAGGAGCAGGCGGGCTGGTAGGTGGTAGGATGCAGGCAACCAGGTAGGGGGAAAATATCGAACGCGATATCCAACACACGAATCAAGGAGAACCACAAAAAGAGGACCCAATCAACCCGGGGCAGTTCCTCGGTCAGCACAGAAGCGATACGTGTAGCGAACAGTACAGTACAGTACAGCTGTGTATATCGACGGTACATCGGGAAGGGAGGGGGGGAGTGCGGGGGGTTGGGTGGGGCGGTTCACGTCCCTGCCCCTTTCCTTACGCACCTTCGTCTACTAGCGCACGGCACTCACCGACCACTCCCTCCCCCTCCCCCTCTCCCTCCCCCTGTCCATCGCACCCACCCTACCCGGAGGCACCAGCACCGCCATCCGATGATCCGACCACAGACTGCTTCTCAGCGGCTCCGCCACCGCAGCCGCCTCCGCGGGGGTGTTGACGAACAGCATCACTCGGGCAGGTGCCGCGTCCTGGTCCGCAGCGGCAAGGTCGGCACGCAGGGAGCGAGCCAGCGCGGCGAGACGGCGGGCGGACGGGACCACGACGTACCTACGGACAGACAGGGGGGGTTGAGGGGTGAGGGGTGAGTGGGATTCATATGCCAGCGTGGCGCGGGTGGAGTAGTGTACGGAGGTATGGAGGTGTTGCGACGAGACAGGCAGGCCGGAGGGTGGACCAAAGGCCCGAAGGCCTTCATATCGATATACATGGCTGCAACCCAGCTGCCGCCGCTCACCGTCTCCGCACCTGTGCGACAGTGCGGGGGGTATGGTGCCCTCCCGCCCCACCTGGATGCTGACAGGCTCCTGCAGGGGGTTGGGGTTGGGGGCCGGGGTTGGGGGCCGGGGTGGGGTGGTGGGTTGGGGTGGGGTTGGGGTTGGGGTTGCAGGGTAGGGTGGGGAGTGGATTAGGGGTGAGTGGGGTGGTGACCAGGGACTGCCGGAGGCGAGAGGGAAGTGGGGGAAAGGGGAAGCATGAGCAAATGGACAGTAGATTTGTAAAAGAAGATGTGCTGCAGGGAGAGTGTGGAGAGGGGAAGAGAGGTAACCGTTCAACCGATTCGGTTGCCGCCATCACCTCCACCGCCAGAACCTCCTCAGGCCCAACGGCACCGAGCTGTGCGTATAAGGAAGCCTGCTTCAACTAACAACTACCAAAGACTAACCACCAACCAACCTGAAGACTTCAGAACTGGGCTTTCCTACCCGAAGGCCTCCGAAGCCCCTCACTCGCCCCCTCCCCTCACTCGCCCCCTCCCCTCACTCGCCCCCTCCCCTCACTCGCCCCCTCCCCTCACCCCCCCCCTCCCCTCACTCGCCCCCTCCCCTCACCCTCAGCCAGCCCCGGGCCATTGCGGTCCTCAGCACGTCCTGGCGCTGAGTGGCGCCCACGAAGATGACCTACGGCATGGTACGGCGTGGTACGGAAGGATTCAGGAGGAGGTAAATAGCAGGCGAAGAGGGTGTGGTGCGAAGAGGCGAATCGACTACAAAAAACACCACGCTGTGTTGGGGATGTAGTAGTAGTAGTAGTAGTAGTAGGGGAGCGAAGGTGCGCACAAGAGAGGATTTGACCCTGACTTGCACTACAAAGGGAGCCCGGTGAACAGGGCGGAAAACAAGCGAAGCCTGATATCGCACAGTCCGTTCTCCTGCGCACGCGCGTGTGTGTGTGTGTGTGTGTATGGGACCCGTCCACCATTTCCCTCCCGGACCACCCCCACCCCAACATCTCCATCCCTCCCACCCACCCACCCCCCCACCTGCTGCTTGGTTCCAAACGAGTTCCCCACTCCGTTGGGATCCGCCGCCAGCCGCATCAGCTCGTCCATGTCCCCAGGGAAGGCATTGAAACACTCATCCACCTCATCAACCGCTAGGACCTGAGTGAGCAAGCATCACGGGAAAAAGGAAGGGTGGGGGATGGGGATGTAAGTTAGACTGCCCAGCACTCGTGACCTCACCTCACGAACATGTGTGACCCGCGGGTCGGTGGGTGTAATTTAGGGCTGAGCCGGGCTGGGCTGCAGACTGGCTGGCTGGCTGGCGGGGTTTCATGCTCTCTCCACACTCTCTGGAGTACCCTCAACTACCAACTACCAACGCCCAACCCCCAGACACACGATTCCATGGACCGCCTGCAGCCCCGACCAAACCCCGGATCCGTACTCCAGCACCCTTTAAAGTGCGGCCTTTGCCCCCCTCCCCTTTACTTTACTTTACAGACAAGCTGTTCCTAAATGAGGGCCATGAGGCCCTCATGGCTTCATGCCCTCATGCGCCATGCGGGCCCCCGATGGCCTCCTTCCCCCCTCCCTTTCCTTTCCCTTTCCCTTCCCCCCCGCCGACCCGCCTTGAGGTGCCGGAGCAGCTGCCCCGCGGGTTGCGGCTCCCTCACCGCCTCCATGAGCCCCCCTGGAGTGGCCACCAGCAGGTGGACCCCGGCGGTGTAGGTGAGGGAGGACTTGGACATCACCACCTCCTCCTTGTTGAGGATGCCGCGAACCTGAGCAAGCAACCGGGTCAGGGAAGAGTGAGGAGAAGGCGGGATAGGGATAAAATGCTGTCCTCCCAGGGTTTCGAACCCTAGCACCAGCGTAAAAACTATAATGAATTACTCCCTGCCTACTACCCAGCTATCCTCTCATGCCACACACTGCTTTCCCCCTCCCCAATCTTTAGCCAGCCAATCCGCCATCCGCCCATCCATCCATCCATCCATCCATTCACCACCATCACTCCTTCCTTCCCGTCGTCCGTATGTAGATATACATACAGGTGTACATGCAAACCTACTCCTAACCCTCACCCACCTTTATCCCCCTGGGCCCCGTGTACGTGAACATGTTGGCGGGGTCCCCGGGTCTACCCGCGCTCACGTTGCCCCCCAGCAGGCGGAAGGCGGTCAGCGCCACCTGCACACCGAGCTCCAGGGTGGGCACGATCACCAAACCCTGGGGACCCTGCGGGACGTGATGGCGGTGGGAGTGGGGGTGGGGGTGAGGGTGGGAGTGGGTGGGGGTGAGACGAACAGTTGAGTGAAGCGGATACCGGAGATAGACGGATGTGCTAGGGGGTGAGTGTGGGTGTGGGTGTGGGTGTGGGTGGTGGTGTGGTGGGCGTGGTGGTGGGGGGTGGGGGTGTGTGTGGTGGGGGGGGAAGTCATGTAACACTGATGATGCCGATGCTGATGATGCTGAGGGTACGAAAAGCACTGAAGGTTAGTTGACTGCCGACGGGTGCAAAGAGGAGAGGAGGGCGAAGGGAAACCAAAACGGCAAGTTCCCCGTTGGAGAAGAGAAGATGCAGCACGTGAGCACGCGCAACATACGGCAAGCCTTACCGCCGTACCTTCATCTCGTCCAGGAATATGTCCGGCGGGTACGACATTCGGGCCAGCAGCGGCATCAAGAAGCTCAGTGTCTTGCCGCTACCGGTTTCTGAAGCCACCACCGCATCCGACCCCGCTAGCAGTACGGGCGCGGCACGACGCTGTATCTCTGAACCAGGCAAGGAAAGGGGGCGGGGGCGGGGGGGGCTACAGCAACGAAAGCAACTATCAACCAACTGCCGGCGGAGCCCCCAGCGATGACGCAACCTCTGCCCTAAGTAGTCACACAGTTCCCTCCCCCTTGCCCCTCCCCCTCCTCTCCCCCCTCCTCTCCCCCTTCCTCTTCCTCTCTCCCTTCCTCTCCCCCTCCCTCTTCCTCTTCCTCTCCCTCTTCCTCTCCCCCCTCCTCTCCTCCCTCCTCTCCCCCCTCCTCTTCCCCTCCCCCTCCTCCTTCCTCTCCCCTTCCCCCTTCCTCCCCCCCTCCTCCTTCCTCTCCCCTT